>NW_027121960.1:0-14367 GCF_030686945.1 Centruroides vittatus
AGCAGCTCTCTCTAAATCTAAAAAATCAGAGACTCAATCTGTGAGTGAGTTCTCTGATATCTCTGATGAAGAGAATAATATGGAGGTTACAAAACCAATGTCACCTCCAAAAGAGAGACCCCTGTTAAATTAAAGAGGGATACCCTCGCAAAGAATGCTGCCTCAAACACATAATGATAAAATAATCCAATGGAACTGTCGTGGTTTTCGCAACAACTTCTCTGACATTAAACACTTGACATAATCCACCACATCTCTCTGCGTGGCACTCCAGGAAACACATCTAAAACCTGGAGAAAAATTTCTTTAAAAGGATTTGATCTTCTACCGCAAGGATGATGACAGCCACACCCGCGCCAGTGGAGGTGTGGCTATACTGGTTTCAAACCGCATCCTGTCCTTACCGGTACAAATAACAACAGAGCTGCAAGCTGTGGCAGTCAGAATTTCAATTGGTGTTACTGTCACAGTTTGTTCCATATACTTGCCACCAGATGTCAGAGTCAATGACGATGAATTGGATGCCTTGGTTGAACAGCTGCCAACTCCATTCCTTTTACTGGGTGATTTCAATGGCCACAATCCAATGTGGGGCAGTCTTGACATCAATCGTCGAGGCAGGGCCATTGAGAAGATTTATAGGAAATCACCAACTGTATTTATTTAATACTGGAGAAGTGACATACTTCCATGCCCCAACAAGAACATTCACTGCCATTGATCTATCATTAGCAACTCCAAATCTGTTTTCAGCGTTTACATGGGAGGTTGGATCTAATCCACTCTCTAGTGACCACTTCCCAATATTTTTAAAATATCGAGGCAGAGAAAGCTGTGAAACAGCCCGTCCACCACGCTGGAAACTTGAAACGGCAGATTGGCCTGCATTTTCCTCTCTGGCTAACATCACTGAGGAAATGGTCAATACTGCTGATATCAATGATGCAGTCGAAGTTGTCACTTCGAGTATTATTCAGGCAGCTGAAAAAACAATGGGGAAAACGTCAACCAGATATCCAAAACATCCGAAACCATGGTGGGATCAGAATTGTGAGGCAGCATTTAAAAAGCAAAAGAAAGCATGGGGATTTTCAGAAGATACCCCACTGCTAACAATTTGGTTGCTTTTAAAAAAGCAAAGGCAAATGCCAGAAGAATAAGAAGGCAAAGCCAAAGGGATTCTTGGAGGAAGTATGTTTCTAGCATAACATCTTCCACCAGCTCAAAAGCAGTCTGGGATAAAATCCATAAAATTAATGGGAAATATGCTTCTCACTCTCTGTCCATGCTGGAAAATAATGGCACAATAATCAGTGACATAAAAGGTATTGCTGATTTGTTGGGTGAAACATTTTCGTCTTCATCCAGCAATATTATGTATACAAAGGATTTTCAGGCTTATAAAGTCCAAAGTGAAAAACAATATCTAAACTTCCACTCTCCATCTAATGAGGAATATAATGTGCCATTCAGCAGAATAGAACTATGTACAGCAATCTCTCGCTCGGGGAATACTGCTGTAGGCCCGGATAAAATCCACTACAGCATGATTAAAAATCTGTCAGACAATTCCCTCAGTAATCTTCTGAATCTGTTTAACAGAATATGGACAGAACATACTTTTCCAGACTCTTGGAGGCTATCTATCATCATTCCCATACCCAAGCCAGGTAAAGACCGCAAGAATCCCTCTAATTATAGACCAATTTCTCTGACTAGTTGTCTCTGCAAACTTTTCGAGAGAATGGTAAACAGACGCCTGATGTTCCTCTTAGAGGAAAAGAACTACTTTTCACCACATCAGAGTGGATTTCGTAGGAACAGAAGTACCACAGACAATTTAGTAAATCTTGAAACATCTATACGCGAAGCGTTTGTTAGACGACAGCACTTAGTGTCTGTGTTTTTTGATATAGAGAAGGCCTATGATCGCTGCTGGCGATACGGTATACTCCGTGATCTGCACAAATTTGGATTGCGGGGTAATTTGCCAATTTTTATAAAAAACTTCCTGCAGAATCGTAGATTCCAAGTCAGGATGGGCAACACTTTTTCTAGGCCTTTCACACAAGAAGAAGGTGTTCCTCAAGGTTGTATTTTGAGTGTGACTCTGTTCCTAGTAAAAATTAACAGCATAGCTAAGTGTCTTCCTCCCAGTGTGAAACACACTCTGTATGTGGATGACTTTCAGATCTCCTGCCAGTCTAGTAACATGGGTTTCATCGAGAGACAACTGCAAACCTCGCTAAACCGCATAGACAATTGGTCCAAGATCAATGGTTTTACTTTTAATGCAGAGAAGACCTCGTGCATCCACTTTTGCCGAAGGCGTGGTTTGCACCTGGACCCGGAAATTCACCTAAATGGGGTTAAAATCCCAATAGTCAATGAGGCAAAGTTTTTGGGTGTTGTGTTTGACCAAAAACTGACGTTCTTATCACACTTGCGCAATTTGAAGAGTAGATGTTTAAAATCTCTGAACCTTTTAAAGGTACTGTGCTGCTCATCCTGGGGAGCAGACAAATGTTTGATGCTCAGGATATATAGAGCCCTCGTTCGCTCTAAGCTGGACTATGGAAGCGTTGTCTATGGCTCTACGCGAGAATCTACTCTTCGGATGCTGGATCCAATCCACCATCAAGCATTGCGTTTGTGCACTGGTGCATTTCGAACTTCTCCTGTTCAAAGTTTGTACGTGGATGCTTATGAGCCTCCACTATCTCTCAGGAGAGAGCAGTTGTCTCTGTTCTATTATATTAAGCAGAAATCTCAGATTAAATCTTCAGTTGATTGTATAGTATCAGATACTCAGCTGATAAGATTATTTGCAGCCCGCCCAAGTAGTGTCCCTACATTCAGCATAAGAATGGAGAATGTCAGCAGCACGATTGACCTGGATATGGGCAACATTTCACAGCCTGAGCTTTACAGTATATCACCTTGGTCAACTCCTGTGATAAATGTCGATCTTAGCTTAAAGCAATTTCCTAAGGAATCCACCCCAGATTACATGTATAGACAGTACTTTGCTGAAATTCGACATCGTGACAGGAATTTAATTCCTATATACACTGATGGGTCTAAATCGGATGATTACGTTGGGTCAGCCTTTGTCTGCCAGAATGAAATTGTGGCAGAACAAATCGCACCAAATTCCTCCATTTTTACTGCGGAGTTGCAGGCTATTTATTTAGCCTTAAAGTATATAAATAGGAAAGGTCATCGTTGCTGCGTGATTTACACTGACTCAGTTAGTGCACTTCAGGCTTTGATCTCGTATGAACCTAGTTCTCACTCCATAGTGATTAAAATTCGTAAGCTGATTTGCCATCTTTTTGCGAGGAATTTCTCTATAAAATTTTGTTGGGTCCCAGGCCATGTAGGTATAAGAGGAAATGAAGAAGCTGACGCAGCTGCAAAGTCAGCAAGTCCTTCTCAGCATACAATGTTTATTGAAGGAGGTGACTTGAAGCTAGTTGTTAAAAAACGACTAGAGGAGAGATGGCAAAATGTGTGGAACGCACAAGTCCACAATAAACTACACGAGATCAAACCTGTGATAGAAAATTGGACACAGAAGAAACCTTATGACAGGAGATCTGAGGTCATTCTTACTCGTTTGAGAATTGGACATACTCGACTGACTCATCAATACCTTTTGAAGGGTGATGACCAGCCTGTATGTCAGTATTGCAACTGTAATGTAAGTGTTAAGCACATACTGAGCAATTGCATCGCCTCTGAACGGATTCGTAGGCAGCATTTTGGAAATGCAAGTTTTAAAGAGATTTTGGGCCAGAGGCCAAATGTTGATAAATTATTGAACTTTCTAAAAGTTACAAATATTTATAAAGAAATTTAATTATTTATTTATTTATATCTCATATACATGTTGTTGTTATACACAGTTTAACTGTTGTATATTTTTGTTATTGGTTTTTGTTTTTTGTTTTGTTCATTTTTATTGTTATTTATGTACATATATATACCATAAGTTGTGGCGCAGCTTGGCCTATGTGGCCCTTGTGCCAATAAACTTTAACCAACCAACCAACCTTCAAAAAATCAGAAGCTCAATCTGTGAGTGAGTTTTCTGACATATCTGACGAAGAGCCTAATACGGAGGTTACGAAACCAAAGTCACCTCCAAAAGAGAGACCCCCTGTTAAATTAAAGAGGGATACCCTCGCAAAGAATGCTACCTCAAACACATAATGGATTATAAAATAATCCAATGGAACTGTCGTGGTTTCCGCAACAACTTCTCTGACGTTAAACACCTGACATACTCTACCTCATCTCTCTGCGTGGCACTCCAGGAAACACATCTAAAACCTGGAGAAAGAATTTCTTTAAAAGGATTCGATCTTTACCGTAAAGATGACGACAGCCACACCCGCGCCAGTGGAGGTGTGGCTGTACTGGTTTCAAACCGCATCCCGTCTTTACCGGTACAAATAACAACAGAACTGCAAGCTGTGGCAGTCAGAATTTCAATTGGCGTTACTGTCACAGTTTGTTCGATATACTTGCCACCAGATGTCAGAGTCAATGACGATGAATTGGATGCCTTGGTTGAACAGCTGCCAACTCCATTCTTTCTACTTGGTGATTTCAATGGTCACAATCCAATGTGGGGCAGTCCCGACATCAATCGTCGTGGCAGGGCCATTGAGAGATTTATAGGCAATCACCAACTGTATATATTTAATACCGGAGAAGTGACATACTTCCATGCCCCAACAAGAACATTTACTGCCATTGATTTATCATTAGCTAGCCCAAACTTGTTTTCAGCATTTACATGGGGAGTTGGATCTAATCCACTCTCTAGTGACCACTTCCCAATATTTTTAAAATATCGAGGCAGAGAAAGCTGTGAAACAGCCCGTCCACCACGCTGGAAATTTGAAACGGCAGATTGGCCTACATTTTCCTCTTTGGCTAACATCACTGAGGAAATGGTCAATACTGCCGATATCAATGATGCAGTAGAAGTTGTCACATCGAGTATTATTCAGGCAGCCGAAAAAACAATGGGGAAAACGTCAACCAGATATCCAAAACATCCGAAACCATGGTGGGATCAGAATTGTGAGGTAGCATTTAAAAAACAAAAGAAAGCATGGGGGATCTTCAGAAGATACCCCACTGCTGAGAATTTGATAGCTTTTAAAAAAGCAAAGGCAAATGCCAGAAAAATAAGGAGGCAAAGCCAAAGGGATTCATGGAGGAAGTATGTATCTAGCATAACATCTTCCACCAGCTCAAAAGCGGTCTGGGATAAAATCCATAAAATTAATGGAAAATATGCTTCTCACTCTCTGTCCATGCTGGAAAATAATGGCACAATAATCAGTGACATAAAAGGTATTGCTGATTGTTTGGGTGAAACATTTTCGTCCTCATCCAGCAATAGTATGTATACAAAGGATTTTCAGGCTTACAAAGTGCAATCTGAAAAACAATATCTAAACTTCCACTCCCCATCTAATGAGGAATATAATGTGCCATTCAGCAGAATAGAACTATGTACAGCAATCTCTCGCTCGGGGAATACTGCTGTAGGCCCGGATAAAATCCACTACAGCATGATTAAAAATCTATCAGACAATTCCCTCAGTAATCTTCTGAATCTGTTTAACAGAATATGGACAGAACATACTTTTCCAGACTCTTGGAGGCTATCTATCATCATTCCCATACCCAAGCCAGGTAAAGACCACAAGAATCCCTCTAATTATAATTATAGACCAATTTCTCTGACTAGTTGTCTCTGCAAACTTTACGAGAGAATGGTAAACAGACGCCTGATGTTCCTCTTAGAGGAAAAGAACTACTTTTCACCACATCAGAGTGGATTTCGTAGGAACAGAAGTACCACAGACAATTTAGTAATTCTTGAAACATCTATACGCGAAGCGTTTGTTAGACGGCAGCACTTAGTGTCTGTGTTTTTTGATATAGAGAAGGCCTACGATTGCTGCTGGCGATACGGTATACTCCGTGATCTGCACAAATTCGGATTGCGGGGTAATTTGCCAATTTTTATAAAAAACTTCCTGCAGAATCGTAGATTCCAAGTCAGGATGGGCAACACTTTTTCTAGGCCTTTCACACAAGAAGAAGGTGTTCCTCAAGGTTGTATTTTGAGTGTGACTCTGTTCCTAGTAAAAATTAACAGCATAGCTAAGTGTCTTCCTCCCAGTGTGAAACACACTCTGTATGTGGATGACTTTCAGATCTCCTGCCAGTCTAGTAACATGGGTTTCATCGAGAGACAGCTGCAAACCTCGCTAAACCGCATAGACAATTGGTCCAAGATCAATGGTTTTACTTTTAATGCAGAGAAGACCTCCTGTATCCACTTTTGCCGAAGGCGTGGTTTGCACCTGGACCCGGAAATTCACCTAAATGGGGTTAAAATCCCAATAGTCAATGAGGCAAAGTTTTTGGGTGTTGTGTTTGACCAAAAACTGACGTTTTTATCACACTTGCGCAATTTGAAGAGTAGATGTTTAAAATCTCTGAACCTTTTAAAGGTACTGTGCTGCTCATCCTGGGGAGCAGACAAATGTTCTATGCTCAGGATTTATAGGGCCCTTGTTCGCTCTAAGCTGGACTATGGATGCGTTGTGTATGGCTCTACACGTGAATCTACTCTTCGGATGCTGGATCCAATCCACCATCAAGCATTGCGTTTGTGCACTGGTGCGTTTCGAACTTCTCCTGTACAAAGTTTGTATGTGGATGCTCATGAGCCTCCACTATCTCTTAGGAGAGAACAGTTGTCTCTTTTTTATTACATTAAACAGAGATCTCAAAATAAACTTTTAGCTGATTGTTCAGATAGTCAGCTGAGGAGATTATTTGCAGCTCGCCCAAGTAGTGTCCCTACATTTGACATAAGAATGGAGAATGTAAGCAGCACGATTGACCTGGACACAAGCAACATTTCGCAGGTCGAGGTCGATAATATATCACCTTGGTCAATTCCTGTGATAAACGTTGATTTAAGCTTAAAGCAGTTTCTAAAAGAAACCACTCCAGACTACGTTTATAGACAGCACTTCGCAGAAATTCAACATCGTGACAGGAATTTAATTCCTATATACACCGATGGATCTAAATCGGATGACTATGTTGGCTTAGCCTTTGTTTGCCAGGATGAAATCGTGGCAGAACAAATACCACCGAATTCTTCCATTTTTACTGCGGAGTTGCAGGCTATTTATTTAGCCCTAAAGTATATAAATAGGAAAGGTCATCGTTGCTGCGTGATTTACACTGACTCAGTTAGTGCACTTTAGGCTTTGATCTCGTATGAACCTAGTTTTCACTCCATAGTGATTAAAATTCGTAAGCTGATTTGCCATCTTTTTGCGAGGAATTTCTCTATAAAATTTTGTTGGGTCCCAGGCCATGTAGGTATTAGAGGGAATGAAGAAGCTGACGCAGCTGCAAAGTCAGCAAGTCCTTCTCAGCATACAATGCATATTGAAGGAGGTGACTTGAAGCTGGTCGTTAAAAAACGAGTAGCAGAGAGATGGCAAAATGTGTGGAACGCACAAGTCCACAATAAACTACACGAGATCAAACCTGTGATAGAAAATTGGACACAGAAGAAACCTTATGACAGGAGATCTGAGGTCATTCTTACTCGTTTGAGAATTGGACATACTCGACTGACTCATCAATACCTTTTGAAGGGTGATGACCAGCCTGTATGTCAATATTGCAACTGTAATGTAAGTGTTAAGCACATACTGAGCAATTGCATCGCCTCTGAACGGATTCGCAGGCAGCATTTTGGAAATGCAAGTTTTAAAGAGATTTTGGGCCAGAGGCCAAATGTTGATAAATTATTGAATTTTCTAAAAGTTACAAATATTTATAAAGAAATTTAATTATTTATTTATTTATATCCATATACATGTTGTTGTTATACACAGTTTAACTGTTGTATATTTTTGTTATTGGTTTTTTGTTTTTTGTTTTGTTCATTTTTATTGTTATTTATGTACATATATATACCGTAAGTTGTGGCGCAGCTTGGCCTATGTGGCCCTTGTGCCAATAAACTTCAACTAACCAACCAACCTATTTATTTTTGTTATCGGTTCTATGTTTTTTGTTTTTTTTTCTTTTTTATTTCGTTCTATTTTATTCTATTTATTATTGTTATTTATTTATGTATTTATTTATACCATGTGTTGTGGCGCAGCTTGGCTTGTGTTGCCTTTGTGCCAAAAAACTATTACCAACCAACCAACCAACCCAACCGAAGTTGTCTTCTTAGATCAACTATTTATGAGCACTCGAGTCAGAATTTTACCCTTCTGTTTGACCATGATAGATCGTTTTTAACACGTGTTCTGGGACGTGTTCGACACTTGTTGTTTACATTTTGCGTCGCGATGTCTAGATCAAGAGTTTTTTATTTTATGTAATCTATTGTCATAATTTCGTGATTTACACTATTTCGGGTTTCGTCTGGAAACTCACATTTATAATTATTGGGAATTTAGCTCGGGCTGTAGTTTTGTTGTGGCGCGATGAAAAATTAATAGATAATAAATGCAGATTATAATCTAATAATTTAAATTAATCTTATAAGAATAATTTCAACTATAAAAGGAATGATAGCGACGCGACAATCATTTGGCATAGCTATCATTCTTTTATTTATATGTAATTCCATACTTTTTAGGTTCAAACTAGCTAACTTCTAGTTGTTTTCTTCTGTTTAAACGAATAATCATCTTAGAATTGTCTGCGATAACAACTGTTACTTCACGTAAATCAAGGCAAAACTGTAAACAAACGTTACAGAATCGCTGTTTTAGTCGTTTTCCATATTTAGTCTAGCTAATTGTTATACTTATAGACGTTATTTAAACGAATAAGTGTTCCGTGATAAACGCGGAATATAAACAAAAACTTTGAAGCCAATTAATTGTGCTATTTTTAAAACAAACACAGATTACATATGAATAAATTCATTTCATTTATTGACATTTAAAAACAATAATTTACACTAAAAAACACAACACACATTCAATAATATCATTTACAAAATGTAAGTAAAAAAAAACAAATATTCTTAACGCCTAATTAACAGCAAAGGCAGCAGGAACGGCGAAGATGCATGGGAGCGGTTTCAGTACTTGGTCCAGAGGCCTCCATTGTCTATAACAGCACTCAGACGCTGAGGCATACTAGCGACTAGAGTTTGGCATAGGTCATCCTTGCGTAGCTCCTTTCAATGTTGTTTTACTTTCTCCCAAAGTTCTTCGGGATTTTCTACGCGATTAATCTTCTTACCTATTGCGGCCCACACGTGTTCAATCGGGTTCATATCAGCACCTCTGCCTGGCCACTGAATGTCTATTAGCCTGCTTTGGGCTCTCATCCATCGTGAGGTGATACGTGCCATGTGGACCGGAGAACGGTCTTGAACAAACCACATTGCCGTTTCTCCGTACATGGCCCTTACCGATGGGATGAGAGCCCCTTCTAATATTTCCAAGTATTGGCGAGCGTTTAAGTGGCTGTCAATTCTCACCAGCTCTCTGGGTCCCGCTGCCGTCATCCAACCTCAAACAGCTGAAAACAGAAAGGGTAAATAAAGTTGTGATTTATAAAATAAACATGCCGATATATTTTCATGTTCACGTAATTATTTTCAATGTAAAATGCAAGTTTCGTATTTCCCTGTCAGGTAGAATTATGACATAAATACACAAAAACACGAAATTGAAAAACTCACCTATAGGAAAGCGACCACTTCTTTGGGTGGGCATAACATATTCTGGGTCATGTCTCGTTCCTGGTGGTCGGCGTACCCATACCTTCCCGCTTGTATCACTGGAGAACATCATCTCATCGCTGAATATGACGTTCTCCCAATCGGAGATGTCCCACCAACTATATTGCTGTGCAAACCCTAAGTGGTCAAACTGGTTGGCTATGGAAAGGGTTTGCTTCTTTGCCGCCCATTGTCCGAACAAGTTAAATTGTCGTAGCCTATTAATAAAGAAAAAATATATATACATATTATCCCTGTTTTCTACATTTCTTTATACAAAGTAACACGTTAATAAAGTTTTTTTTTCTAGAGGTTCATTTTATCGATATAAATATAGTTTGTTGGAAGTTTGAGTATTATACTACAAATATTACATACCTTCGTTTTACGGTATCCACAGATACGCTCAGGTTGAGCTCATTTCTATGTTTTCTGGCCGTTTTGAATGGGTTTGCTTGGCTACTGGATTGAAGACTTGCGTCTTCCGCTGGGGTGGTGAGTCGTGGTCGACCCGTCTTCTTTTTTGGTGAGAGAGATTCAGTTTCTTTGTGCTGCTGAATAATTTTCGACACTACGCGTGTTGATATTTTTAAACATTCGGCGATGTATTCTATCGTTTTTCCCTCCTCCCGATGTTTTATAATCAATTCTCTCAATTCTTTCGACAGTGGTTTCGGCATGACTATTCAATATTGCTACAAGACTGAAATGGTCCATAAGTTCGTGCCCGTTTTATGGCATTTTGAAAGTTTTATGACTTTGTTTTGCTGTTAAAAATATTAGTCTAATATGATACTTTTTACACAGAAGTGTTAACCGGTCGCGCTGTCAAATATAAATTGCACACACATGGTCTATCAAACACCAATTTAAAAATTAATTAACGAAAATTTATTTTTGAATTCAGTCAAAAAATCTTAATTTATTGAAAATCTTCAATACATTGTAAACTTTTAATATTAGAAGGTAATTAGTATAAATTACAAGGTGTCATGTTCCATGTTGTAATTTATAATTTATTCATAAATTACTAAATGGGGAGACGGGCGTCATGTGATTCAATACCTTACTTTTTACGACAAAAGTTTCGTTAGCTTGAAAATAAAGGAAACAAAAGAAATTTTTCATTATTATTAACTAACTTTTCTGATAAATTCTGATATATTTGTATTGTCTGAAGTTGCAGATATTTTTTTTTAAATTGAGTTTTACGCATTTGTACGTTTTTCTTACATTTTTAAGTAATGCTTTATTTTATCGACACCAACGTTTTTCTTCTTAATTATATTTATAATAGAGACATACATGCTAGACATGTCCAAAACACATCGAATATATGAACTCATTTAAGAAACGCTATAAACAAAAAATCATAGGACTACTTACCGACTGTGCACCGCCATCGCTTTAGCTTGTTTTGGTCGTGGAGCTACACATTGGAGGGCGGACGCGCACACAGCGTGTCACGTGACCTGGATTCGACGTCAGTCGCTCACGTGACTACAGCTCTGACGCGTTTCCGGACAACTTTTTCTTGTGGCGGAAGAATTCGTTCTGTTTGCACTATACCTCGCAGGCCTCACGTGATAGAGTAAAGACACCCTACGGTGCCCACATTAATAGCGGTGCTTCGCTGGGCTGCTGTTTGTAGACATTTGCGAACAACGGTGAAAAAAAAGAGACGCCCGTAATATCGTGATCTATAATTTTAAAATATGCGTTTTTAGAGAGAAAATTTAAAAGATGGGTTCCAATAGCATCCAAAGTAGCTGCGAAAAAAACTGGAGATGACACTTATATATATTGACGCGCGTTTTCACAACTTATGTAGTTTTATGAATGAAAATTTACAATGGACACAGAAACCTGCGTGGACAGCCCGCGGACCAGTTTGACGAACTATGATTGGTTACGCTTCCGTAACACCGTAACATTCTATAATGAAATTCACAAGCTAAGGTTTGACAACGACGATTTATTTTTCGAGATTAACTTGTTAAAAAGAGAACAATCAAAGTACTTTATAAATTTATAGTTATAAACATTTAATCTGAATTTTAAACACGTATGTTTTACATAGCCTAACTAATCGTTTAAATTTAAAAATGTAAAGTTATATAACAATAATTTATATGTAAGATGTGGATCAATAGGCTACTACATAAAGACTTTTCTGTTTGGTAATGTTTTACTTAAAAACAACAGACGCAACACGCGTCAGAGCGAAGTTCTCACACCCAGTTTTTTTTCATTCCAATATATCGCGGACAAATACTTTTGTGAATTAAAATAAAAGTAATGATAAGGCGGATCACAGTTTGAGTACGTCCAGTTAGACCGCCAGCGACTTTCTTTTAATTTCTTTTATGAATCGCACAAATTTTATTTCTTATCAGACTTTTCAATTAAACACGCAAATATCTGCAGCTTTTAACACCAAAAGGTATACAAAAATGATTCCATATTGAAAGAAATCGGAAGTAACGTACTCGACAGAAAATTGCCAACCCGGATGTATTTAAAGAACGAATAACGTAATCTTTCTAGATATTTGGCTGAATTCTTAATGCCTAATGTAACGAAAACGTTTTCCTGGTAAAAGTTGTGCTCGATATCTAAAAAAGTTTGGTTATTTATTTTTTAGTAACGCCGGCTTAAAAACAAATCTTTAAACTTGGAAATTTTTCCTACTGCTTAGAGTCGAATAAAGTCGGATAAATGAAAGACTTCTGAACGCGTTAAGCGACAATCAATCCTAAAAAAATCAGTAAAATCTTATCATTCACTTGTGGTTGTAGCATCCTTAAATCTTTTCTGGAGAATTACTCTTTTAAAAGAGATTTTGTAGAAAAAGTAGTGTATATTTTTAATATTACTGTTAACGGTTAAACGTTTAAGAAAGGAATACAAACACAGCATTAAGGAACGCAAAACATTTATTATATTACATAATTTATTTTTACACAATATGCTAGAATATTTACAATAAATTACAAAATTATGGCCCTGAAAAGGGCCGTTTTTTAAAAAAAGCGTTTCGAATCGGTTAGTAATCCGGCGGATAAAGATTCGCAGCGGCCCGGAGAAAATAACGTCCCCTTTCTTTGGATTTTGGATATCTGGCCTTAAGAAGAAATTCGGCCAGATATCCGATCATGTGCGCTTTCTTCCTTCCGTACCGGGGAATGTTTGAGCGGACATCACGCCAAGTCCTCTCGATGGTATTGGTGTGGGCTTTCGTCCGGGGATCAACAAAATTATAAGTATGATTTACTGTCAGGTGACGAAAGCCTTCATTCTGAAGACAATCGTACGTCCTCCAGCAATCACTTATAACCGTCGTCTTGGGAAGCACCCACTCCTTCAGGATCGCGAGCAAGGTCTCGCTGTCACGTGCTTCCACCGGTACTAAGAAAGTTCGTCGACTCTCCCTCTCTATGCCCCCAAAGATCCACTGGTCTCTGATCACCCTTCCCCTATTATACTTACGCCGTCCAATTTTGGCCTTGTCAATCTCCACCGTCTTTCCTTCTCCTCCAATTTTCTCTGACGTTGTCAGTCGATCGTGGATGAGAACCAGTCCACGATGGTCCTGGAAGAGAGATCCAGATCTGGCCCTACATGTTCTACTAGATACTGATGCCTTGGAGGTTTCAGTATTAATAGGGAAAGAATGAATCGCCACAGAGTAACCAGCTGGAGATGCGTCCTCTGAAAAAATGTTCCTGCCCAAATAGAGTAACTCCAGCCACATTTCATTGGACGCTTCTTTGGCTGCCGGATATACTTTCCGCAGTGCAATCTGCCTCTGTCGTCCGCGCGAAGGGGATTGCCACACCGACGGCAGTTCGTACAATTACGCCAGATGCCGTGGTGCAACAATTCCTCTTTCACGCGGTCCTCGCTGTAGCTCACTGCATCGCAAAGTCTATATTCGCAAATTTTGCAAAATGATTGTGATGATTCTGATGATTCAGCCATTTCTGATAAATAAAGTTTATAAGATGTCTGTAGACAAAATGTGAACTGAAGTTTTTTCACGAAGTATATATATACACAATGCTTGTTGACGTCCTTTCACGTGATCATTCATCAGCCATTCACAGAGCGCGAAATGAACGAAAAGAGTTTCAAGTACACCCATAGGTCGAGACTCCAATAACGTAAAAACCCTCGCCGTAATTATTTTTAATCACGTGACCATGATATTTTACGCCTGAGCAGGGCGCGAAACGAGCCTAATGCGAATTGAACAGTGTTCGACTTATTTTATGTTTTCTTGTAAAAGACACAAATATTATATCTGCAAATTTTAAAACTTATATAAATAAGTTATAGTTATCATAAACAAATCAATTTATGATTGATAATGTTAAAATTAAAGATGTATAAATGAAATAAAAAATGACGACTTCCTGAATATCGTGTAATTCCTATTCGACTGATATAATAAATCTAGTTTAGAACGTGGATAAGAATATGCCGACAATAAAACTATTTCGTTACTAAACAGTACACGTTTATATTTCACCTAAAAAAGATAAAAGTAATAGGAATTA
>NW_027121961.1:0-53806 GCF_030686945.1 Centruroides vittatus
AGTTGACATACCACAGTATACGTCAGACCAAACTTTGAGATGATGGACGGCTCCTTTGCCTGGAATTTGGTCCCTTTATACGTGAAAAATCCCAGGCAGTATTTTGAAGTGGAGTCGCACATCATCCAAAGTTTGATCCCCCACTGACAATGTTTTTTATGTCGCATATACTGAACCATGCGGCTATGGCACTTGGTTTCTACCATGGACTCGTCAACACATATTTCCCTACGTGCAATGTAATGATGCTGGAACACCTTATTCGCGTGATCTTCTAAAGGTTGGTATCGTGCGCTTGGATCATAACCTAATTCCCCTGGGCCAGGCCCCTCGATGTGGGTTCCTGTTTGTGGTGAGGGGACCTCCCAGAGATGGTTTAGTATCTCTTCTTTACCATCCCTGGGATCTGAACGCCCACCCACGTATTTGCCGTGCGTGGTGTTTTGTATACCGGGGGATCCTGGTAGTTGAGGGGCAACATATCGTCTCCAACACACTACTTTGGCCCCTGCTTCGGATAAACGGGAGGCTCAAATCAGGCTCCGTTTGAGTCAATCGGCTGGTTGCTGAGTCATTCTTGACCTCGGCTTGGAGTCAACCGATCGATGCAGACCGGGCGGACACGTCAGACAAGATGTGCTTTTCTTGACTGCATTGTGAGGGTATAGCTCCTGGGAAACCCTGGTGTGACGGTCTATGGGAATCTCCCATGTGACAGCATCCTCTTTTTGGGCCCCATGGTGGGTGGGGTCACTAGGAGCTGAAATATCGTTTTTCAATCGTGGATTCTAAAACTTCAAAAACTTTAGACACGCTCAAAAACACAAATAAAAAGACTACCAGTCAGCCATCCTACTTGATAGTGCATGCTACTGGAGAAAAACCTCTGTCAAAATGCTCCCCTTTCTTGATCCAGAAGTTATTCGAATCAATTATTGGGCACCTGAAGTAAACACAGAAATTGAGGTCAGGGGATTTACTTGTAGAAACTGCCTCACCTCAACAATCAGCAAAACTTTTAGCTACAAAGAATTTAGGAGAAATTGAAGTCACAGTCACGCCACATGGAAGTTTGAATTCATCACGTGGTCTGATATCAGATCGATCTGATGTCTGGAGATGAATCATATATCCAGATCGGTCTTTCAGACCAAGGCGTCACTGCTGTACGACGCATCTCCATTTGTCGGGATGGCAAGTTGATTCCTACAAAACATCTTACCAGGTTGTTCAATAAGTTTTGTCGTTCGATAAAAAAAACACAATTTTATGGTTTGAAATACATTTTATTATTCAATATAATTTCCCTGAACTTCAATACACTTGTTCCAGTGATCTTCTAATTTATGGATTCCATCCCTGAAGTGAGAATCCGGAAGACTGTCGAAATACGCTTCCACGGCTGCTATTACCTCTTCGTTCGATGAAAATCGTTTCCCACGCATGAATTTTTTAAGATGTGAGAACAGCCAGAAGTCAGAGGGAGCTAAATCTGGCGAATAGGGAGGATGTTGCAACAATTCGTATTTTAATTCGCTGATTTTCGCGATGGTTTTTTGAGCTGTATGAGAGGGTGCGTTATCTTGATGAAAAATGATTTTTTTCTTCTGTAAACCAGGTCTTTTCTCACGAATTTTTATATCCAGCTGGTCCAAAAGATTACAATAATAGTCTGAGTTGATTGTTTTACCAGTTTGGAGATAATCCACGAACAAAATTCCTTTTGCATCCCAAAAAACTGATGCTAACACCTTCTTGGCCGATTTCTGGACCCTAACTCGCTTCGGAGCCGAAGTACCGGGTTCACACCACTCCTTAGCCTCTTGTTTTGATTCAGGATCATGATGGTAGACCCAAGTCTCATCCATAGTAATGAAACGACGCACAAAATCCTTTTTATTTTTTCTAAAACGCTCCAAATGTTGCTGAGAAAGTTGCATTCGAATGTGTTTTTGCTCCATAGTTAGCGAATGCGGCACCCATTGTGCACACAGCTTTCTGTAACCCAAAACATCAGCCAAAATATTGCTCACACTGCCTAATGAGATCCCTAGGGCTTCTACTAAATCTCTCTCAGTTAATCGACGATCTTCCAAAACCATATGCTGTATTTTTGCTACGATTTCTGGTGTTGATGCACTTTTTGGACGTCCTTCACGTGGATCGTCTTCAAGACTTGTACGGCCACGTTTAAATTCAGCAACCCATCTTTCTACTGTTCTAATTGAAGGTGAAGAGTCCTTATACACTTTTACCAATCGTTCATGAATTTGTTTTGGTGCTACACCTTCCAAAAATAAGAATTTTATCACTGCACGATATTCAATTTTTTCCATTGTAAAAAAATACACTGACACGTCAACTTTGAACAGCTGCAAATATAGAAATGAGTTGACAGATCTACATGAAACTTCACACGTGTTTATAAAAAAGTAGTACTATTTTTAGAGTAATAAAACGACAAACCTAATAGCGCCATCTCCTATTGAACGACAAAACTTATTGAACAACCTGGTATTTTGACATTTAATAAGCCGACTTTGCCATCTGTTATTACAGTCGGTTATCTGCGCTGCCCAGTTCGCCCGTATGTTCCAAATTTGCTGCGTTGCTTTAAATGCCAGCAATTTGGACATTCACAAACATCTTGCCGAGGGAAAAGCGTATGCGCACAGTGTGGGACTGAAAATCATGAGAGTACCGAATGTAAAATTACCCCATGCTGAGTAAACTCCAAGGATACCCATTTTGCCTACTCCCGAAAATGCCCTGCATGGCAGAGAGAGAAAGAGTTCCAGCGAGTGAAAACAGTCAAAAACCTACCATACCCAGAGGCTCGCCGCATGGTCACTTCAAGTGCACCACTGAAGCAGAAGACCTAGGCTGCTGTCTTGAAATTCACAAACACTTGTGGGGTTCAAACAGATATCTCTGTCTCTCCAAGTGAATCCCTTACCCGCCATGCGAAATGTTTAATACTGTCATCTACCCAAACACCAGAAAAGGAGAGCAAGAAGACCAAGACACCCCTACCTAAAACAGGGGTAATAACAAGAAATGTGGGTTCAAAAAAAACCAATAAAAACCCACTTAACAAGCAAAAAGTGAAAGTTGCCCTTTCTAAATCAGCTAAAAGGTCAGAGACTCAGTCTATGAGTGAGTTTTCTGACTTTTTTGGTGAAGAGACTAATACGGAGGTTACAAAACCAAAGTCACCTCCAAAAGAGAGACCCCCTGTTAAATTAAAAAGGGATACCCTCGCAAAGAATGCTGCCTCAAACACATAATGGATTATAAAATAATCCAATGGAGCTGTTGTGATTTCCGCAACAACTTCTCTGACTTTAAACACTTGACATACTCTACCTTATCTCTCTGCGTGGCACTCCAGGAAACACATCTAAAACCTGGAGAAAAAATTTCTTTAAAAGGGTTCAATCTCTACCGTACAGATGACAACAGCCACACCTGCGCCAGTGGAGGTGTGGCTGTACTGGTTTCAAACCGCATCCCGTCCTTACCGGTGCAAATAACAACAGAGCTGCAAGCTGTGGCAGTCAGAATTTCTATTGGCGTAACTGTCACAGTTTGTTCCATTACTTGCTACCAGATGTCAGAGTCAATGAGGATGGACTGGATTCCTTGGTTGAACAGCTGCCAACTTTGTTTCTTATACTGGGTGATTTCAATGGCCACAATCCAATGTGGGGCAGTCACGATATCAACCGTCAAGGCAGAACCATTGAGAGATTCGTAGGTAATCACCAACTGTACTTATTTAATACTGGAGAAGTGACATACTTCCATACCCCAACAAGAACATTCACTGCCATTGATCTATTATTAGCAACCTCGAATCTATTTTCAGCATTTACATGGGTGGTTTAAGGTTTTTAACCTCAACAAATTCAAACTCTTGTAATAGTCAACAAAATGTGTGTGAAATGGCTTTTGTTGTGGAAGATAGATCTAAGATCACTAATGAACAGTCTCTCACCAAATCAACATTTCTTAGCAGCACATTGATACCTTTTGTGATAAAAGATGATGTAATAAAAGCAGAGATAACTTGGACATTGGCAGTTGTAAAGAAAAGACGTCACTCAATTCATGCTCTAATATTAAAAACATTTTCAAAAAACTGTTTCCTGAGAGTGCCATAGCCACACAGTTTCAATTGGGTCCAGATAAGCTTCCTATATAATAAACTATGGCCTAGCCATAGTTTATTATATTATTAAATTATAGTTTATTTTTAAATTATTATTAAATTATTATATTATATAAAATTTATAATAAATAAACAACTTGCAGTCATTTTAATTGACACATTTTAAAAGTTTGTACATTGTTGTGTGTTGTTTTTTAGTTGTAAGCAATTAAATGATAAGAATTATTAGATTATTTTCAACTATTTCAATTGAATTGTAACTTACAGAAGAAGACCATTCTGATTCTTCTAGGGTATCGGCTGTTTCATCACGTGATTTCAGTGATGGTTCTTTTTCCCATTTTAAATTTGTCGATGGGAATTACATTTATGTTTATAATGAGATCTTCTGCACCGACATATTTCAGATCTGACGAAAAATGTTCATTTGTATTTATCAGCACATTAAAGGTATGTGTTGTTTATTACCTTACAGTATTATTAGATAGAAATATGAAAATACAATTAAGAAATAATATTGACAAATTTATGCAAACGGCAATAAGTCACAAGGCTGTTTTCTGGGCAAAAAGTATAAGGAAAAACCTAGGTTTTACCCTTTCTGCTTGATATTGTATAGCCAATATCTGAATGATAAACACTAATTAGAGTGAAAAATTAGAAGTGAACATATTCATCTAAAACATAATCACTAAACATAATCATAATCAGTATTTTCCTTATTCCTGCTTTTTAAATTTTGTAAACTTAGATAATATTGTAATATATAATATAATTACAACTTTTGGTATAATCATTATTATTTTCAATATCAATCTATATTTTAAATAAAGTAAATTTGAATAACATAATTATGTTTATGTTTATCATTTCTAAATTATATTTTCTTTCATACTTTGTAGATAAATCAACAAAATTGAATAACAATTCAGAAAATTACAGTGATGAATAGTATCTATAACTTTAATTTGTACAAAAAAAAACACAAAATATATATGAAAAAAATTTATTTTATTAACAATATATAAATATATATATAATAATTCTTAATTGTTTGTACTTTAGTTCTTTACAAGGGGGTTACATAGTGAGGTTAGTGCAACAAAATAAGTTAATATAATAAATTAATACAAGATATTACAAAATGAAACACAAAACTGAAGTTAGTACAGTTTAACAAATTAATGTAATAGCCTAGTACAAGATAATATAAAATAAAATATACAATAATAATTGTTTTCAGAAAAACAGGACACATTGATTATGTTTCCAGGATTTAAATCTTATCAAATACTTTTTCTTACTTGCTTGAAATTTTATACAATGAAAGAATATATGTTCCCAAGTTTCACACACTTGGATAATACTACAATTATGACAAAATTTCTCAAGATTTATTATTAAACTACTATTTCTTATGTCAAAATATAATTTTAACATATAATAGTAGTCATCCACCCAGCAAATAATCCTCACATATAAAAGTTGTTTTAATATAATTAAAAATGTTTGGTCTTTGCTGGGAAAAAAAACAATCTTCTTGTATGGTTTGTTCACAGCCTTTGATAACTTTTGATTAAAAATGAGGATCTTGAGACAACCAAGAAAGAAAAACCGTCTCAACATAGCAATTTCTTAACGCCAATGATTAATTGTATGTAGAATTATTCATCGTTGAATACATCTTATACAGTTTATTATATGATAATTTAGCATAACTTTTATCATATAATTTCAAAAGTCTTATCCAAAATGAAACTATTAATTTTATTATTATTACTGATATTCTGGAAACACCAAATTCCAGACATATGCCATAAAATTCCAGCTTTTATATGTTAACATAAAAATTCTTCAAAGATATAAAACAAGAACAATTTCCAGTTTATCATAATAAGTAATTGCCCATACAGGAGCAGCATAAAGTAATACAGAAGAAATCATCAAACAAAAGTACAAATTTTCATACAAAAGTATTTTTGATCGAAATGAAAATAATATAAAATATATTTCTTGAGTTACTTTTTCAAAATATGAAATAAAATTAAACATTTAAAAAAATATTATATACTATATTCTTTTGTATGAATACATAAATAATATTTGAAATATGTTTTATAAAAACAAACTGAAGATAAAATGCATTTTTAATGTATTTTGTCATTTATTTCAATTAAATAATATATTAAATAAATGCCATATATGAAATACCATAAATTTTATTTTTTCACAGATTTGAAAATAATATGACTGGCCACATGTTTTGAATATTTAAAAGTTCAGTTAGTCAAATCAATAAATGGTTCGGAAATTCTTTTCTTAACAAAAAATTATACATAACTATTTTTGTGACCTTAATAAATGTTCACACTGATTGCAAAACTAAAATTTACGTACAAATTCCTATAACAGTATTTATATACTATCACAAATCAAAAGTTTAATGCAAAAATTTAATCCCGAGCCTCGCATGTATTAATATTAATTAATAATATATACTTACTGTATATATTTATTATTTTAATATAAAATAAAAGAAAAACTAGCAAGAAAAATAATTACAGATGTTGACTAAAGAAAACAATAATTATGCTTACCTTTTATCAAAACAATAAATTGCAAACGAATAACGAAAAGTCGAATGAAAAGCGAGTTTAAATGTTTTTTTTTTTCTATTTTAGAGTAATAGGCATATGCAATTAAGAGAATTACTTCTGCAGCATTCAAACGTCATCACAATGAGAGATGCTTCGCTTCCAATGCCTCGTAAGAGTACCTGTTCAGCACCTTTTGGTTAACATTTCTATCCATGCCATATACAGAGATATGCCACCTTTTTTACTGATTAGAAGAAACCAAAGAAGTGTGTTAACTTTTCACTCATAGAAATTTTGTTATATTGATTTCATTTTTTTTCTATTAATATTTATTATAGAAGTCTAATTATTAGTTTAATTGATGTTTTAAATCTAAATATTGATGAGAGCATCAAATTGAAGAGGGAAAACCCCTTGATGTGGGTTCCTGTCTGTGGTGAGGGGACCTCCCAGAGATGGTTTAGAAACTCTTCTTTATTATCGCTGGGATCTGAACGCCCACCCTCGTGTATGCCGTGCGTGGTGTCCCGTATGCCGGAAAGGGGGATCCTGGTAGTTGAGGGGCAACATAATGTCCCCAACACACTGCTTTGGCCCCTGCTTCGGATAAACGGGAGGCTCAAATCAGGCTCCATTTGAGTCAATCGACTGGTCGTCGAGTCATTGTTGACCTCGGCTTGGAGTCAACCGATAGATGCAGACCGGGCAGACACGTCAGACAAGATGTGCTCTTCTTGACTGCATTGTGAGGGTATAGCTCCTGGGAAACCCTGGTGTGACGGTCTATGGGAGTCTCTTATGTGACGGCATCCCCTTGTTGGACTCCGTGGTGGGTGGGGTCACTAGGAGCTGAATATTAATTCTTAAATATGGATCCTAAAAACAACAAACAAGCGACAAAGAACCAGACCTTCAGCCAACTTGCTTACTTAATAGTACATGCAACTGGAGAAAAACCTTTTGCTAAGTGTTCTCCTTTTTTGATTCAAAAGCTATTTGAATCAACCATCGGGCATTTAAAAAAAACGCAAAAATTGAGGTCAGGGGATCTACTAGTAGAAACAGCCTCTCCTTAACAAACAGTAAAGCTTTTGTCAATGAAGACTCCTGGAGACATGGCAATTTCGGTCACACCACATGTAAGTTTGAACTCATCACGAGGTGTGATATCTGTGTTTGACTTAATGTCTGAAGACGAATCAGACATTCAGATCGGCCTCTCAGACCAAGGTGTCACTTCCGTTCGACGCATTTCGATCTGCCGAGACGGCAAGTTGATACCCACAAAACATTTAATCCTCACGTTCAACAACCCTGCATTGCCATCCTTTGTTACAGCCGGGTATCTGCGCTGTGCAGTTCGTCCGTATATTTCAAATCCGCTGCGTTGCTTTAAATGCCAGCGATTTGGACATTCCCAGACGTCTTGCCGAGGTAAAAGCTTATGTGCACAGTGTGGAACTGAAGGTCACGACAGTACTGAATGTAAAAGTACTACACACTGTGTGAACTGCAAAGATGCCCATCCTTCCTACTCCCGGAAATGCCCTGCATGGCAAAGAGAAAAAGAAATTCAACAGGTAAAAACTGAGAAAAACATATCATATCCAGAGGCTCGTCGCATGGTCACTCCAAGTGCACCTATGCAACAAAAGACATTTGCTGCCGTGTTGAAATCTACTACGACACGTGGGGTTCAAACAGATATTTCTGTATTCCCAAGCGAATCTTTTACACGCCATGCAAGATGCTTATTGATCCCATCTACACAATCAGAAGAAAAGGAGATCACAAAGACTAAAACCTCTGTAAGTAAATCAGGGGTAACAACCAGAAATGTGGGTTCTAAAAAAGCCAGTAAGAACCCACTTAACAAACAAAGAGTGAAAGCAGCCCTCTCTAAAGTTTCAAAAAAATCAGAAGCTCAATCTGTGAGTGAGTTTTCTGACATATCTGACGAAGAGCCTAATACGGAGGTTAAGAAACCAAAGTCACCTCCAAAAGAGAGACCCCCTGTTAAATTAAAGAGGGATACCCTAGCAAAGAATGCTACCTCAAACACATAATGGATTATAAAATAATCCAATGGAACTGTCGTGGTTTTTGCAACAACTTCTCTGACGTTAAACACCTGACATACTCTACCTCATTTCTCTGCGTGGCACTCCAGGAAACACATCTAAAACCTGGAGAAAGAATTTCTTTAAAAGGATTCGATCTTTACCGTAAGGATGACGACAGCCACACCCGCGCCAGTGGAGGTGTGGCTGTACTGGTTTCAAACCGCATCCCGTCTTTTCCGGTACAAATAACAACAGAGCTGCAAGCTGTGGCAGTCAGAATATCTATGGGCGTCACTCTGTCTCCCTCCCAGTGTGAAACACTATCTGTATGTGGATGACTTTCAGATTTTCTGTCTTTTTTTTTTTTTTTAACTTTTTCCGCCCTGTGGGCACTAAGAGGGCTTCTTTTAGAAGGCCCATTATGGGTTCGGCCAGGCCCACAATGGGGCGACCGGGTGGTGAGGGACGGGGCTCGACATATCCGAACGGACCACCCCTTGAAAAATTTCTGGGGATTTCTCGACCCGCTCGGATTCGATCCCGGGTCCCCCAGAGCGGTAGGTTACCACCTTGACCGCTCGGCCATCCGGCCGCTTTCCTGTCAGTCTAGTAACAAAGGGTTTTATTGAGAGACAACTGCAAACCTCCTTAAATCGAATAGACAATTGGTCCAAGACCAATGGTTTCAGTTTTAACGTAGAGAAGACCTCGTGCATTCACTTTTGCCGAAGGCGTGGTTTGCACCTGGATCCTGAAATTCACCTAAATGGGGTTAAAATCCCAATGGTCAACGAAGCAAAATTTTTGGGTGTCGTGTTTGACCATAAATTGACATTCTTACCACACTTGCGCAATTTGAAGAGTAGATGTTTAAAAGCTTTAAACCTGTTAAAGGTATTGTGCTGCTCATCCTGGGGAGCAGACAAATGTTCTATGCTCAGGATTTATAGGGCCCTTGTTCGCTCTAAGCTGGACTATGGATGCATTGTGTATGGCTCTACACGTGAATCTACTCTTCGGATGCTGGATCCAATCCACCATCAAGCATTGCGTTTGTGCACTGGTGCATTTCGAACTTCTCCTGTCCAAAGTTTGTATGTGGATGCTCATGAGCCTCCACTATCTCTTAGGAGAGAACAGTTGTCTCTTTTTTATTACATTAAACAAAGATCTCAAAATAAACTTTTAGCTGATTGTTCAGATAGTCAGCTGAGGAGATTATTTGCAGCTCGCTTAAGTAGTGTCCCTACATTTGACATAAGAATGGAGAATGTAAGCAGCACGATTGACCTGGACACAAGCAACATTTCACAGGTCGAGGTCGATAATATATCACCTTGGTCAATTCCTGTGATAAACGTTGATTTAAGCTTAAAGCAGTTTTTAAAAGAAACCACCCCAGACTACGTTTATAGACAGCACTTCGCAGAAATTCAACATCGTGACAGGAATTTAATTCCTATATACACCGATGGATCTAAATCGGATGACTATGTTGGCTTAGCCTTTGTTTGCCAGGATGAAATCGTGGCAGAACAAATAGCACCGAATTCTTCCATTTTTACTGCGGAGTTGCAGGCTATTTATTTAGCCCTAAAGTATATAAATAGGAAAGGTCATCGTTGCTGCATGATTTACACTGACTCAGTTAGTGCACTTCAGGCTTTGATCTCGTATGAACCTAGTTCTCACTCCATAGTGATTAAAATTCGTAAGCTGATTTGCCATCCTTTTGCGAGGAATTTCTCTATAAAATTTTGTTGGGTCCCAGGCCATGTAGGTATAAGAGAGAATGAAGAAGCTGACGCAGCTGCAAAGTCAGCAAGTCCTTCTCAGCATACAATGCATATTGAAGGAGGTGACTTGAAGCTTGTTGTTAAAAAACGACTAGAGGAGAGATGGCAAAATGTGTGGAATGCACAAATCCACAATAAACAACCAACCAACAAACCACTGTCACAGTTTGTTTTATATACTTGCCACCAGATGTCAGAGTCAATGAGGATGAATTGGATGCATTGGTTGAACAGCTGCTTACTCCTTTCCTTTTACTTGGTGATTTCAATGGTCACAATCCAATGTGGGGCAGTCACGATATCAACCGTCGAGGCAGAGTTATTGAAAGATTCATAGGTAATCACCAACTATATTTATTTAATACTGGAGAAGTGACATACTTCCATGCCCCAACAAGAACATTCACTGCCCTTGATCTATCATTAGCAACCCCAAATCTGTTTTCAGCGTTTATATGGGAGGTTGGATCTAATCCACTTTCCAGTGACCACTTCCCAATATTTCTAAAATACCAAGGCAGAGAAAGCTGTTAAACAGCCCGTCCACCACGCTGGAAACTTGAAACGGCACATTGGCCTGCTTTTTCCTCTTTGGCTAACGTCACTGAGGAAATGGTCAATACTGCTGATATCAATGATGCAGTCGAAGTTGTCACTTCCAGTATTATTCAGGCAGCCGAAAAAACAATGGGGAAAACGTCAACCAGATATCCAAAGCATCCGAAACCATGGTGGGATCAGAACTGCGAGGCAGCATTTAAAAAGCAAAAGAAAGCATGGGGGATTTTCAGAAGATACCCCACTGCTAACAATTTGGTTGCTTTTAAGAAAGCAAAGGCTAATGCCAGAAAAATAAGAAGGCAAAGCCAAAGGGATTTTTGGAGGAAGTATGTTTCTAGCATAACATCTTCCACCAGCTCAATAGCAGTCTGGGATAAAATCCATAAAATCAATGGAAAATATGCTTCTCACTCTCTGTCCATGCTGGAAACTAATGGCACAATTATCAGTGACATAAAAGGTATTGCTGATTTGTTGGGTGAAACATTTTCGTCTTCATCCAGCAATATTATGTATACAAGGGATTTTCAGGCTTATAAAGTCCAAACTGAAAAACAATATCTAAACTTCCACTCCCCATCTAATGAAGAATATAATGTGCCATTCAGCAGAATAGAACTATGTACAGCAATCTCTCGCTCGGGGAATACTGCTGTAGGTTTGGATAAAATCCACTACAGCATGATAAAAAATCTGTCAGACAATTCCCTTAGTAACCTTCTGAATCTGTTTAACAGAATATGGACAGAACATATTTTTCCTGACTCTTGGAGGCTATCAATTATCATTCCCATACCCAAAACAGGTAAAGACCGCAAGAATCTTTTTAATTACAGACTAATTTCTTTGACTAGTTGTCTGTGCAAACTATTTGAGAGAATGGTAAACAGACGCCTGATGTTCCTCTTAGAGGAAAAGAACTACTTTTCACCACATCAGAGTGGATTTTGTAGGAACAGAAGTACCACAGATAATTTACTAAATTTTGAAACATCCATTCGCGAAGCGTTTGTTAGACGACAGCGCTTAGTGTCTGTGTTTTTTGATATAGAGATGGCCTATGATTGCTGCTGGCAATATGGGATACTTCGTGGTCTGCACAAATTAGGATTGCGGGGTAATTTGCTAATTTTTATAAAAAACTTCCTGCAGAATCGTAGATTCCAAGTCAGGATGGGCAACACTTTTTCTAGGCCTTTCACACAAGAAGAAGGTGTTCCTCAAGGTTGTATTTTGAGTGTGACTCTGTTCCTAGTAAAAATTAACAGCATAGCTAAGTGTCTTCCTCCCAGTGTGAAACACACTCTGTATGTGGATGACTTTCAGATCTCCTGCCAGTCTAGTAACATGGGTTTCATCGAGAGACAGCTGCAAACCTCGCTAAACCGCATAGACAATTGGTCCAAGATCAATGGTTTTACTTTTAATGCAGAGAAGACCTCCTGTATCCACTTTTGCCGAAGGCGTGGTTTGCACCTGGACCCGGAAATTCACCTAAATGGGGTTAAAATCCCAATAGTCAATGAGGCAAAGTTTTTGGGTGTTGTGTTTGACCAAAAACTGACGTTTTTATCACACTTGCGCAATTTGAAGAGTAGATGTTTAAAATCTCTGATCCTTTTAAAGGTACTGTGCTGCTCATCCTGGGGAGCAGACAAATGTTCTATGCTCAGGATTTATAGGGCTCTTGTTCGCTCTAAGCTGGACTATGGATGCGTTGTGTATGGCTCTACACGTGAATCTACTCTTCGGATGCTGGATCCAATCCACCATCAAGCATTGCGTTTGTGCACTGGTGCGTTTCGAACTTCTCCTGTACAAAGTTTGTATGTGGATGCTCATGAGCCTCCACTATCTCTTAGGAGAGAACAGTTGTCTCTTTTTTATTACATTAAACAGAGATCTCAAAATAAACTTTTAGCTGATTGTTCAGATAGTCAGCTGAGGAGATTATTTGCAGCTCGCCCAAGTAGTGTTCCTACATTTGACATAAGAATGGAGAATGTAAGCAGCACGATTGACCTGGACACAAGCAACATTTCGCAGGTCGAGGTCGATAATATATCACCTTGGTCAATTCCTGTGATAAACGTTGATTTAAGCTTAAAGCAGTTTTTAAAAGAAACCACTCCAGACTACGTTTATAGACAGCACTTCGCAGAAATTCAACATCGTGACAGGAATTTAATTCCTATATACACCGATGGATCTAAATCGGATGACTATGTTGGCTTAGCCTTTGTTTGCCAGGATGAAATCGTGGCAGAACAAATAGCACCGAATTCTTCCATTTTTACTGCGGAGTTGCAGGCTATTCATTTAGCCCTAAAGTATATAAATAGGAAAGGTCATCGTTGCTGCGTGATTTACACTGACTCAGTTAGTGCACTTCAGGCTTTGATCTCGTATGAACCTAGTTTTCACTCCATAGTGATTAAAATTCGTAAGCTGATTTGCCATCTTTTTGCGAGGAATTTCTCTATAAAATTTTGTTGGGTCCCAGGCCATGTAGGTATAAGAGGGAATGAAGAAGCTGACGCAGCTGCAAAGTCAGCAAGTCCTTCTCAGCATACAATGCATATTGAAGGAGGTGACTTGAAGCTAGTTGTTAAAAAACGACTAGAGGAGAGATGGCAAAATGTGTGGAACGCACAAGTCCACAATAAACTACACGAGATCAAATCTGTGATAGAAAATTGGACACAGAAGAAACCTTATGACAGGAGATCTGAGGTCATTCTTACTCGTTTGAGAATTGGACATACTCGACTGACTCATCAATACCTTGTTGAAGGGTGATGACCAGCCTGTATGTCAGTATTGCAACTGTAATGTAAGTGTTAAGCACATACTGAGCAATTTCACTGCCTCTGAACGGATTCGTAGGCAGCATTTTGGAAATGCAAGTTTTAAAGAGATTTTGGGCCAGAGGCCAAATGTTGATAAATTATTGAACTTTCTAAAAGTTACAGATATTTATAAAGAAATTTAATTATTTATTTATTCATATCTATATACATGTTGTTGTTATACACAGTTTAACTGTTGTATATTTTTGTTATTGGTTTTTTGTTTTGTTCATTTTTATTGTTATGGTATATATATATATGTACATAAATAAGTCGTGGCGCAGCTTGGCCTATGTGGCCTTTGTGCCAGTAAACTTCAACCAACCAACCAACCAACCTATTTTATCTGTTAAATTTTCATAGAAAAACATATTTTTGATCAAAATAAATTATTTATATATTTTTAGTCATTGAATAGTTATAATTACGAGAAACAAGCAATAATTATTACTGTTTTGAAAAAAAAAATTAAATATATGTATAATTTTATAAAAGAATTTTATTTGAAAATGTTACATTAATTACGAACGATTATTTATTGTGACATCGTGAAAATGCTGGGCTGCAATTTTTAATCATATTTTTAATTTAAATTACAGTATATCCTTTCTGCCTCAAATTAGTAGTGGCTTGTCCCTGTACATCATGCTTTTCCTATAACAATAGAGTCGTGCCAGTCAATTAACTGCTTTCGGGGAGATGTTTTGAATTTAAAAAAAAAAAAACGTGACTTTCGGTTTTCATCGGAAGTTCTTATTTAGTTAATTGGTGCTGGGGTTTGTTGTCCCCTACGGTGTCTATATCTGGTTTTGTTTTTCATCTAATTTTGTTCTCGAGATTAAGAAAGACATGTAGACGGACAGATGACAGTGGGAATTTTTGTCTACTACAAATTTTTTCAAATTGCAGCTCAATAATGCTTAATAAATACAATGAAAATAAATAATAATATGTACTTTTTGAGTTAGTTTTTAAAATATCAAATAATATTTAAAAAGAATTTTTTTTAACTTTATACTATATTGTTTTGTATGATAATATAAATAATACTAGTAATATTTTTTATAAAAACAAAATTAAGAAGAAATACATTTTTAATGTATTTTGTCATTTGTTTCAATTAATTTAAATAATATATTAAATGAACGACATATATGAAATATAAACTTATCGTTTTCACAAATATGAGCTGCTACATGTTTTGAATTATTTTTTTTTTTTGTTTGAGTGCTTTATGGGTGAATATTTAGAAGTTAAGTTAGTTAAATCAATAAATGGTTTGGAGTTTCTATAAGAGTATTCATATATTGGGTTGTTCGGAAAGTTCGTAGCGATTTTTAAGAGAGATAAAAGAAATTGTTTTAAAACTAAAAATATACTTTTATTCCATTATGTTTGCGCCATTGTTTTTAATGACGTGTTGCCATCTATGGGGCAGCTTCATGATACTTTCTTCGTAGAACTTTCCAGTTTTTTCTGCGAAAAACTGATTCATGTGGTTTTTGCAAGCTTCCAAAGTACGAAAGTTTTTATCATGAAAGGAATTTTGTAGAGAATGGAACAAATGGTAGTCCGACGGGGCAAGGTCGGGTGAGTAAGGGGGGTGGGGTAAAACATCCCAGCCTGGTTCCAATAATTTTTGCTGTGTTCGTAAAGACGTGTGAGGTCTGGCATTATCTTGGTGAAACACAATGCCCTTTTTTTTTCTATTGGCCAGTACCGGACGTTTTTCTTTAATTGCCATGTTCAGCTTATCCAATTGGGAACAATACTTATCAGAATCAATCGTTTGATTCTGTGGAAGCAGCTCGTAGTACAGGATTCGTTTTCAATCCTACCAGACAGTGAGCATGACCTTCTTTAGATGAAGACCGGCCTTTGGAGTTTTTAATGGTGATTCATTTTTCTTACCCCATGATCGTTTTTGGCTGATGTTATAAATGATCCACTTTTCATCAACTGTCACTGAACGCTTCAGAAAAGGGTCATTTTCATTTTGTCTTTAAAGAGAATCACAAATGGAGATGCGATCCAATAAGTTTTTTTCCGTTAAGTCGTGAGGTATCCAAATGTCGTAACGATTCACGTATCCGAGCTTCTTTAGATTTTGAAATACAGTACTGTTTGATGACTTCAGTATGTCTGCAATCTCTCGAGTTGTGTAATGAGGGTTTTCATCCAATAATGCTTTGATCGGGTCTCTCCAATAACAGGAGGTCTTCCTGAGCAAGGAGCATCTTTAAGGCTGAAATTGCCCATTTTAAATTTTGCAAACCACTTTTGAACAGTTGATTCTGATACAGCACTCTTACCATAAACATCACATATTTTCTTTGCTGTTTGTACAGCATTTTCGCCTTTATGAAAAAAGAAAAGAAACAAGTGTCGATAATGCACGTTGTTCGCATCCATTTTTGCAATGAGCCAGATTAAACGCTATTTGAATAATCTTAACGGTTTTTTTGTAACGGATGCGTCTCAAGGGTCATTTATCGTAATATTCATTGGTTTGTACAGTTCTAATAATTTCTGTGTCAATCGGTGTCTCAACTGTCGACTATCAAAAATCGCTACGAACTTTCCAAACAACCCAATACTATCACGAATCAAAAATTTAATCCGGAGTCGCGAATGTATATATATATAATATTTTAATATACAATATAAAGAAAAAACTAGCAAGAAAAATAAACACAGGGTTGACAAAAGAAGACTCTTACCTTATATCTAAATGATGATAAGTTTGTAACAGGGTGTTGGAAACAACGCACAAATTGAAACTTACAATTCAAAACTGCAAAACTGCAAACCAGAAAATGGCACTTCAAGCATTCGAACTAGCAGCTTTATACGAAACTATCCACCTGGCAGAATGTGTGTACAACTTTGAACCTTCATTCGGCCACGTTTCTTTATGTTTGCTGCAAGAGATCACTGCAGCAAAGATAAAACAGCTTTTACGTTCGCTATGTGTGTAATACGATATTATGCTGTAAAAATAAAAAAGTTGAAGTGATTGTTGATAAAAATTTTATGTAAAGATTAACAAGAATTAGATTTTATAAAATGACTCTGAAAGTTATCTAAAGAATAAGAAAATTCTATATTTTAAATATAATTATACATTTATCTCTTTACTTCGTTCACATTTTCGAAAAGAGAAATGCTCAATTCTTTATATCTCTTTATTTAAATATTGTAGTTCTTTAACTAAAGCACTACATTTGGCTGTAACTGGAATTAAAGGATAGATTACGGCGTCCATGTTTTGCTCGAGCGGAAAGCGTTTCTAAACTATGATGCAGCGACGTGTAGCGATAGCTGCTTGCGATGTCATTTTCGCTACATAAAGAAACGTGGCCTTTATCTGATTGCCGATACAACTAACGACGTAATAAAAAAATAGATTTTTTATAACAAGAAACAGAATAATTAATTTTTGGATTTGTTTAATTAATTAGAATAAATGAAATCATGTAAGAATTTTTATTCTAATTTAATAAAAATTTACAAATTATAAGTTTTTAATATATTTTTCTTATATATTATTTCAAAAATTTTTATTTCTGTAGAAGTATGCCAGAACAACTGAATCAGTCGATTCTAAAAAAAACAATCAAATCGAATAATTGGCTTTTTACAACTGATTTATGCCCAACCCTAGTATGATCCTGAGACAATGTCCTAACTCTTTTTCTATGAACTATTAACCACGGGTAATTTCACAATTCAAGAGACTAAACATTCAATACAGCTCCTTTTAGTGGCCTAAATGTTCTGATATTTGACTGACATTAAGGTTTTTAGAGTAAATATTACTTTAATAGAGTATTATATTTAAATTAAATATGATGACTTTAATTTTTGTTTTTTATTAAAAATAATTTTTTAGGAGCAGTAATTCCATCTTTGGTTAGCCATTCACTGCCTAATTTTCTAGAACCATTTAAAGTTTAATTCAGTTATTTATTAACATTTTTATAAGATTTTTCCCCTTTATAAAATTCTATACATAGGATCTCTTTAGACAATAGGCTATATATATATAAAATATATTTCAAAATTATTTTGTATGGAGCATTATCTTCATATAAAAACTGTAAAAAAATTTTTTAAAAAATTGAAAATATTTAATTTAAATATAAATAAGAGTTTGAGTTTTTGAGTAATTGCAGACACTTCTGAATAGTATTGAGCAAACAAAGCAAGAATAAAAGAGGATGTTGCACTTTATTCTTTAAAAAAAGTGTCAAAGAAATGGAGAAGTCAAATTAAATTTAGTTTTAGGTATAAACAATATATCCTAACAATAATTTTATGAGACAATATAGTTATTTAATGAAACGTGACTGATACACACGATGTTTTTCGCATTGATTATTAACAAAACTTCTGCATTCTATTGGAAGTTGAAGGTTCAATTACGTGACTTGCCTCAGTTTTGTTTACTTTTAGATACGGTCAGTATGCCGTTACTGTCTATGCAATTTTCCCCGTATATCATGATACATTTTTGAAATGAAGTAAATATTTTATAATGAACACTAATTTACGGTGTATTATATATTAGTAAATGAACCATTCTAAGCATTTCCTTGTTATAAAAATGCAGCATAGTGTATGTGATGCACAGACGTCGGAAAGTTTTTACCAATGCGTCCAAAAATACAAAAACAGTAACGTTTTCGTAATAAACCCATTTTTCATTTTAATTGTGTTTTTTTTTTGTTGAATAGTTCAAGATTAAAACATAATAAGGTTATTTTACGTCTCATTGAATTAAATTCAATACTCTAAAATCACCAATTGGTTTATGAATTATTTTTTGTATTTTTATTGTCTATATATATGCATTATTCGTTCCAGTTATATCAATAGAGTCAAATCTGGATTCAAATATAGAATTCTGTCATAAATATTGTTAATATAAATTCTGTATTAAATAGATAAAGGGGCATCTGTCTCTGATATTTATGCATGTAAATCTTCTATATTCTATAAAAGGTTTCAACATTCTTGTTGCTGTAAAGTGATCAAAGTACATCTGATTTAAAACAGACATTCTCTATTTGAGAAAATATAATTGGTACCTCCATGTGACGGCATCCCCTACTTGGGCCCCATGGTGGATGGGGTCACTAGGAGCTGAATAGTTATTTCTTAATCATGGATTCATTAAAGTCAAAACAAATATGCACTAATGTATTGCCAGCAAAGGAAGTCCCTTCATCCAACTAATCATTCTACCTCATCATTCATGCTACGGGAGAAACACCTCTGTCTAAACATCCTCCTTTTCTGATTCAAAAACTATCTAAATCGATTATTGGGCATCTTAAAAAAATACAAAAAGTGAGGTCAGAAGATTTACTCATAGAAGCAGCCTCCCCTCAATAGTCAGCAAAGCTTTTAGAAATGAAGTCTCTAGGATATATAAAGGTCACTATCACACCACACACGTTTGAACTGATCACATGGTGTGATATCTGAAATCGATCTGTTGTCTGAGGATGAATCGGATATTCAGGTCAGTATTTCAGATCAAGGAATTACTGCTGTCTGATGCATCTCCATTCGTTGACATGGCAAGTTAATTCCTAGAAAACATTAATCGTGACATTTAATAAACCAAGATTGCCACCTTTTTTTATAGCAGGATATTTGCGCTGTTCAGTTTGTTCGTATATTCCAAATTCGTTGCGTCACTTCAAATGCCAGCGGTTTGGACATTTTCACACATCCTGTAAACAGAAGAGTGTATGTGCACAGTGTGGAATTGAAGGCCATCAGAGTACTGAGTGTACCAGTACTCCATGTTTTGTAAACTGTAAAGATGCCCATCCTGCCTACTCCTGGAAATGCCCTGCATGGCAGAGAGAGAAAAAGATTCAATGGGTGAAAACTGTCAACAATTTATCTTACTCTGAGGCTCGTCGCATGGTCACTTTAAGTGCACCACTTAAGCAGAAGATACTTGCTGCAGTTTTAAAATTCACAAAGACATGTGGAATTCAAACCGATATTTCTGTTTCTTGAAACGAATCTCTTACTTGCCATGCTAAATATTTGCTGACTCAGTCTGAAAAAACAAAAGAAAAGGAAAGCGTAAAGACAAAATCACCCCTACCCAATACAGGAGTAATAACTAAAAATGTGGGTTCTAAAAAGGCTAATAAAAACCCACTTAACAAACAAAAATTGAAAGCAGCCCTCTCTAAATCAGAGAAGACTCAGTCCTTGAGTGAGTTTTCCGATCTCTCTGGCGAAGAAAAAAATATGGAGTTGACCCAACCAACCTCACCTCCAAAAGGAAAATTTTCAGTGAAATTGAAGAGAGACACTTTTGCGAAGAATGCTGCTTCAAACACATAATGGATTATAATATAATCCAATGGAACTGTCGAGGTTTCTGCAACAACAACTCTGTCGTTAAACACTTGACATAATCTACCTCATCTCTGTGTGTGGCACTCTAGGAAACACATCTAAAACCTGGAGAAAAAATCTCTTTAAAAGGATTCGATCTCTACCTTAAGGATGGTGATAGCCACACTCGCGCCAGTGGAGGTGTGGCTATACTGGTTTCAAACCACATCCCTTCCTTTCCGGTGCAAATAACAACAGAGCTGCAAGCTGTGGCAGTCAGAATTTCTATTGGCATAACTGTCACAGTTTGTTCCATATACTTGCTACCAGATGTCAGAGTCAATGAGGATGAACTGGATTCCTTGGTTGAACAGCTGCCAACTCCGTTTCTTATACTGGGTGATTTCAATGGCCACAATCCAATGTGGGGCAGTCACGATATCAACCGTCAAGGCAGAACCATTGAGAGATTCGTAGGTAATCACCAACTGTACTTATTTAATACTGGAGAAGTGACATACTTCCATGCCCCAACAAGAACATTCACTGCCATTGATCTATTATTAGCAACCTCGAATCTATTTTCAGCATTTACATGGGTGGTTTAAGGTTTTTAACCTCAACAAATTCAAACTCTTGTAATAGTCAACAAAATGTGTGTGAAATGGCTTTTGTTGTGGAAGATAGATCTAAGATCACTAATGAACAGTCTCTCACCAAATCAACATTTCTTAGCAGCACATTGATACCTTTTGTGATAAAAGATGATGTAATAAAAGCAGAGATAACTTGGACATTGGCAGTTGTAAAGAAAAGACGTCACTCAATTCATGCTCTAATATTAAAAACATTTTCAAAAAACTGTTTCCTGAGAGTGCCATAGCCACACAGTTTCAATTGGGTCCAGATAAGCTTCCTATATAATAAACTATGGCCTAGCCATAGTTTATTATATTATTAAATTATAGTTTATTTTTAAATTATTATTAAATTATTATATTATATAAAATTTATAATAAATAAACAACTTGCAGTCATTTTAATTGACACATTTTAAAAGTTTGTACATTGTTGTGTGTTGTTTTTTAGTTGTAAGCAATTAAATGATAAGAATTATTAGATTATTTTCAACTATTTCAATTTAATTGTAACTTACAGAAGAAGACCATTCTGATTCTTCTAGGGTATCGGCTGTTTCATCACGTGATTTCAGTGATGGTTCTTTTTCCCATTTTAAATTTGTCGATGGGAATTACATTTATGTTTATAATGAGATCTTCTGCACCGACATATTTCAGATCTGACGAAAAATGTTCATTTGTATTTATCAGCACATTAAAGGTATGTGTTGTTTATTACCTTACAGTATTATTAGATAGAAATATGAAAATACAATTAAGAAATAATATTGACAAATTTATGCAAACGGCAATAAGTCACAAGGCTGTTTTCTGGGCAAAAAGTATAAGGAAAAACTTAGGTTTTACCCTTTCTGCTTGATATTGTATAGCCAATATCTGAATGATAAACACTAATTAGAGTGGAAAATTAGAAGTGAACATATTTATCTAAAACATAATCACTAAACATAATCATAATCAGTATTTTCCTTATTCTGCTTTTTAGATAATGTATGTAATATATAATATAATTACAACTTTTGGTATAATCATTATTATTTTCAATATCAATCTATATTTTAAATAAAGTAAATTTGAATAACATAATTATGTTTATGTTTATCATTTCTAAATTATATTTTCTTTCATACTTTGTAGATAAATCAACAAAATTGAATAACAATTCAGAAAATTACAGTGATGAATAGTATCTATAACTTTAATTTGTACAAAAAAAAAAACAAAATATATATGAAAAAAATTTATTTTATTAACAATATATAAATATATATATATAGTAATTCTTAATTGTTTGTACTTTAGTTCTTTACAAGGGGGTTACATAGTGAGGTTAGTGCAACAAAATAAGTTAATATAATAAATTAATACAAGATATTACAAAATGAAACACAAAACTGAAGTTAGTACAGTTTAACAAATTAATGTAATAGCCTAGTACAAGATAATATAAAATAAAATATACAATAATAATTGTTTTCAGAAAAACAGGACACATTGATTATGTTTCCAGGATTTAAATCTTATCAAATACTTTTTCTTACTTGCTTGAAATTTTATACAATGAAAGAATATATGTTCCCAAGTTTTACACACTTGGATAATACTACAATTATGACAAAATTTCTCAAGATTTATTATTAAACTACTATTTTTTATGTCTAAATATAATTTTAACATATAATAGTAGTCATCCACCCAGCAAATAATTCTCACATATAAAAGTTGTTTTAATATAATTAAAAATGTTTGGTCTTTGCTGGGAAAAAAAACAATCTTCTTGTATGGTTTGTTCACAGCCTTTGATAACTTTTGATTAAAAATGAGGATCTTGAGACAACCAAGAAAGAAAAACAGTCTCAACATAGCAATTTCTTAACGCCAATGATTAATTGTATGTAGAATTATTCATCGTTGAATACATCTTATACAGTTTATTATATGATAATTTAGCATAACTTTTATCATATAATTTCAAAAGTCTTATCCAAAATGAAACTATTAATTTTATTATTATTACTGATATTCTGGAAACACCAAATTCCAGACATATGCCATAAAATTCCAGCTTTTATATGTTAACATAAAAATTCTTCAAAGATATAAAACAAGAACAATTTCCAGTTTATCATAATAAGTAATTGCCCATACAGGAGCAGCATAAAGTAATACAGAAGAAATCATCAAACAAAAGTACAAATTTTCATACAAAAGTATTTTTGATCGAAATGAAAATAATATAAAATATATTTCTTGAGTTACTTTTTCAAAATATGAAATAAAATTAAACATTTAAAAAAATATTATATACTATATTCTTTTGTATGAATACATAAATAATATTTGAAATATGTTTTATAAAAACAAACTGAAGATAAAATGCATTTTTAATGTATTTTGTCATTTATTTCAATTAAATAATATATTAAATAAATGCCATATATGAAATACCATAAATTTTATTTTTTCACAGATTTGAAAATAATATGACTGGCCACATGTTTTGAATATTTAAAAGTTCAGTTAGTCAAATCAATAAATGGTTCGGAAATTTTTTTCTTAACAAAAAATTATACATAACTATTTTTGTGACCTTAATAAATGTTCACACTGATTGCAAAACTAAAATTTACGTACAAATTCCTATAATAGTATTTATATACTATCACAAATCAAAAGTTTAATACAAAAATTTAATCCCGAGCCTTGCATGTATTAATATTTATTAATAATATATACTTACTGTATATATTTATTATTTTAATATAAAATAAAAGAAAAAACTAGCAAGAAAAATAATTACAGATGTTGACTAAAGAAAACAATAATTATGCTTACCTTTTATCAAAACAATAAATTGCAAACGAATAACGAAAAGTCGAATGAAAAGCGAGTTTAAATGCCTTTTTTTCTATTTTAGAGTAATAGGCATATGCAATTAAGAAAATTACTTTTGCAGTATTCAAACAAAGCATCTCTCATTGTGATGACTCTTCCAATGCCTCGTAAGAGTACCTGCTCAGCACGTTTGGTTAACATTTCTATCCATGCCATATACAAAGATATGCCACCTTTTTTACTGATTAGTAGAAACCAAAGAAGTGTGTTAACTTTTCACTCATAGAAATTTGTCATATTGATTTCATTTTTTTTCTATTCATTAATATTTATTATAGAAATGAAGACTCTTGGAGACACGGCAATATCAGTCACACCACACGGCAGTTTGAACTCATCATGTGGTGTGATATCTGAGTTTGATTTGATTTCTGAAAATGAATCAGAAATTCAGATCAACCTCTCGGACCAAGGGGTCACTTCTGTTTGACGCATTTCGATCTTCCAAGACGGCAAGTTGATTCCTAAAAAACATTTAATTCTGACGTTCGACAAGCCAAAGTTGCCATCCTTCATTACAGCAGGATATTGATGCTCCCAAGTGCGTCCGTATATTCCAAATACGCTGCATTGTTTCAAATGCCAACGATTTGGACATTCCCAGACCTCCTGCCGAGGCAAAAGCTTATGTGCACAGTGTGGAACTGAAGGCCACAACAGTACTGAATGTAAAAGTACTTCACACTGTGTGAACTGCCAGGATGCCCATCCTGCCTATTCCCGGAAATGCCCTGTATGGCAAAGAGAAAAAGAAATTCATTGCCTAAAAACAGATAACAATATACCTTACCCAGAGGCTTGGCGCATGGTCACTCCAAGTGCATCATTACAACAAAAGACATTTGTTTCTGTTTTGAAGTCCACAAAGACGTGGGGTTCAGACAGACATTACCGTTTCACCAAATGAATGTCTCACTCGCTATGCTAGATGCTTGTTAACTCAATCTACAGATACAGAAGTAAAGGAGAGTATAAAGAAAAGAACACCCCTACCTAAAGCAGGGGTAGTAACCAGAAATGTGGGTTCAAAAAAAGCTAATAAAAACCCACTCAACAAACAAAAATTAAAATCAGCCTTCTCTAAATCTAAAAGATCAAAGACTCAGTCTATGAGTGAGTTTTCTGACTTCTCAGATGAGGAGACTAATAAGGTGGTTACACCACCAAACTCACCTCCAAAAGGCAAATCGGCTGTAAAACTAAAGAGGGATACCTTTACAAAGAATGCTGCCTCAAACACATAATGGATTATAAAATAATCCAATGGAACTGTCGTGGTTTCCGCAACAACTTCTCTGACGTTAAACACTTGATATCATCTACTACATTTCTCTGCGTGGCACTCCAGGAAACACATTTGAAATCTGGAGAAAGAATTTCTTTAAAAGGATTCGATCTCTACCGTAAAGATGATGACAGCCACACCCGCGCCAGTGGAGGTGTGGCTGTACTGGTTTCAAACCGCATCCCGTCTTTACCGGTACAAATAACAACAGAGCTGCAAGCTGTGGCAGTCAGAATTTCAATCGGCGTTACTGTCGCAGTTTGTTCCATATACTTGCCACCAGATGTCAGAGTCAATGAGGACGAATTGGATGACTTGGTTGAACAGCTGCCAACTCCATTTCTTTTACTTGGTGATTTCAATGGCCACAATCGAATGTGGGGCAGTTTTGACATCAGTCGTCGTGGCAGGGCCATTAAGATATTTATAGGCAATCACCAACTGTATATATTTAATACCGGAGAAGTGACATACTTCCATGCCCCAACAAGAACATTTACTGCCATTGATTTATCATTAGCTAGTTTGAACTTGTTTTCAGCATTTACATAGGGAGTTGGATCTAATCCACTCTCTAGTGACCACTTCCCAATATTTTTATAATATCGAGGCAGAGAAAGCTGTGAAACAGCCCGTCCACCACGCTGGAAACTTGAAATGGCAGATTGGCCTGCATTTTCCTCTTTGGCTAACATCACTGAGGAAATGGTCAATACTGCTGATATCAATGATGCAGTCGAAGTTGTCACTTCCAGTATTATTCAGGCAGTTGAAAAAACAATAGGGAAAACGTCCGAAATTATGGTGGGATCAGAATTGCGAGGCAGCATTTAAAAAGCAAAAGAAAGCATGGGGGATTTTCAGAAGACACCCCACTGCTGAGAATTTGATAGCTTTTAAAAAAGCAAAGGCAAATGCCAGAAAAATAAGAAGGCAAAGCGAAAGGGATTCTTGGAGGAAGTATGTATCTAGCATAACATCTTCCACCAGCTCAAAAGCAGTCTGGGATAAAATTCATAAAATTAATGAGAAATATGCTTCTCACTCTTTGTCCATGCTGGAAAGTAATGGCACTTCTTTGTGTGGTGTATAATATTGTCAGAACATTCTGTTCGCATGATCCTCCAAAGATTGATATTTTGGTTGAGGATCATAACCTGGTTTTCCTCTGCCAGGGAACTTAGTATTGTTGACGAGATGGAAGAATCGAAGCAAGTGACAAAAGCGGTGCTTAGAAAACATTTGGCCATATTATGGAGTTACTGTGTATTTAGAACTGGCCCAGTATTTTGCAATTTTATTTTTTTAGGTTAGTCCCATCGTAAAAACAACAGCTAAAAACTTTATTTTGTTAATTGTAATTTTTTTGAAATTCCGGAGATATGGGGGCACCTCTCCCATGCTATTTATGACTTGCTTTGCATACTTGTTTGATTCTGTCTCCATAAGAGAAAGACAGTGTAGAATAAGTTGAAATAATCGATTGGCTGAGAATCAGCCGAAGGCATATTTTTGGGGCCAGGTAGTTCCAGGAAAGGATTGGAGAGAGATTGTTTTAATAGCAGAACCTGAAGATACTCATCTTCCAACTCATTTTCCAACTTGTCATCAGGATTGGAAGCATCATTGGACTCAGGAAAAACCTGACGAGAGCCGGTTCCGGGTTGTGCTGAAGTCATTCCGGGTTGTGCCGACGTTGTTCCAGGTTGTGCCGACGTTGTTTCGGGCCGAGCAGGTCCTACCGGTGCAGCTAACGTTACCAGTGCGGCAAACCTTACCGGTGCATCAAACGTGACTTGCTGGACAAAATGAACCAGTGTCTCAAAAGTTACAACGTCAGGAACAACAAAAGTGTTTGGATTGGCGGTGGATTCCTCTGGATCGGCGGCAATTTCCTCCAGATCGACGGCGAATTCCTTTGGATTGGCGCCGAAGCTTTCACGATCGTCAGAATACTCAGATTCAATATCTGAAATGTCTACATCATTTAGATCACTCTCAGACTTTTCAAAAAGAGAGTCATAAGAGTGATCTAAATAATCAGACATTTCTGATTCTTTTAATTTTTATTTTTTGTAGTTATTTTGGAAATCTAATGTTAAATAAAAGCTGAATGTTACAATTGAGAATACAAGTAGAAAAGAAAAATTAAGAAAAATAAAATGATAATACTGTACTAACAAAAAAATAAGACTAGAATATTAAATAAATATAAAACTAAAACAGAATTATATCAATTTATGCACATACGTTTGTGCTAGCAATGATGTTTGACCAGGCAATTGGCATGAATGCCTTTATTGCATCATGGGGAGGCTTTTATTGTTGTGTTCTTGTGTTTAGATGTGCTGCACGCGATGCAACGATATGCCATCTTGCCCGGTAGTTTGCGTAGCCTTACTGGTCCTCGGGGTTTTGGAGTACTTTGAACTTCCTGCTCCTCCATCCATTCTCTCCCTAGGCTTTCCACTACCGCTTTGATAAAGTCGGTGTGACAGAGGACTTTTGTTTGGCCCCCGGAACAATTTTCTTTATAAAGTATGTAGGCATTCAACATCATCCTGGCTATGATGTTGAATGCTACTTTCATCCAAGTATGCTTGTAACATAAAATTATTTGTATCAACTTTCCCCATAAATTTATTATACGTTGCAACTATTTCTGGCAATAATTTTTCCTTCTCGCGCCTAACAATTTGTACTTTGCGTGCCCCTACATGGCTGGATAAAAGAAGAACTGGTTTATTTTTGGATATTGATTGTTTATCCCAGAAGCCACACGCCAATATAGGACCAGATCTAAAATAGAAGATCTGGCCTACATTAAATGGACTTTTAAATCTTAGCGGTAGCAGTTTCCTTTTTTTCCTCACTGTGCCAGTGCAGTAAGTCCCCTGGGAATGTAGGTGGCGAATAAGCGGTACCGACATGAAATAGTTGTGGACAAATACATGGTAGCCCTTGTTGTAATAACTACCCATGTCCATTAGCCGACATACCACAGTATACGTCAGACCAAACTTTGAGATGATGGACGGCTCCTTTGCCTGGAATTTGGCTTCTTTATATGTGAAAAATCCCAGGCAGTATTTTGGAGTGGAGTCGCACATCATCCAAAGTTTGATCCCCCACTGACAATGTTTTTTATGTCGCATATACTGAACCATGCGGCTATGGCACTTGGTATCTACCATGGACTCGTCAACACACATTACCCTACGTGCAATGTAATGATGCTGGAACACCTTATTCGCGTGATCTTCTAAAGGTTGGTATCGTGCGCTTGGATCATAACCTAATTCCCCTGGGCCAGGCCCCTCGATGCGGGTTCCTGTCCGTGGTTAGGGGACCTCCCAGAGATGGTTTAGTATCTCTTCTTTACCATCCCTGGGATCTGAACGCCCACCCACGTGTTTGCCGTGCGTGGTGTCCTGTATACCGGAAAGGGGGATCCTGGTAGTTGAGGGGCAACATATCGTCCCCAACACACTACTTTGGCCCCTGCTTCGGATAAACAGGAGGCTCGAATCAGGCTCCGTTTGAGTCAATCGGCTGGTCGCTGAGTCATTCTTGACCTTGGCTTGGAGTCAACCGATCGATGCAGACCGGGCGGACACGTCAGACAAGATGTGCTTTTCTTGACTGCATTGTGAGGGTATAGCTCCTGGGAAACCCTGGTGTGACGGTCTATGGGAGTCTCCCATGTGACGGCATTTTCTTGTTGGGCCTTATGGTAAGTGGGGTCACTAGGAGCTGAATAGTTATTTTTAAACATGGATTCAACAAAATCAAAAATTACAAGGACTGATGTATTACCAGCAAAGGAGGTCAGTTCATCTAACCAACCTACCTACCTAATAGTACATAGTACTACTGAAAAACCTATGTCGAAGCGTTCTCCTTTCCTAATTCAAAAGTTTTTTAAATTCCCGATAGTTGATTCAAACAAAATACAAAAGTTGAGGTCAGGGGACTTACTGATAGAAGCAGCCTCCTCTCAACAGTCAGCAAAGCTTTTAAAAATGACATCTCTAGGAGACATAACAGTCACCATCACACCACACGCAAGTTTGAACTTATCACGTGGTGTGATATCCGAGATCGATTTGATGTCTGAAGATGAATCAGATATCCAGATCGGTCTTGCAAATCAAGGTGTCATTGCTGTCCGACGCATTTCCATTCGTCGTGATGGCAAGTTGATACCGACTAAACACCTTATTGTCACTTTCGGAAAGTTGACATTGCAATCATTCGTGACTGCGGGATATCTTCGATGCCCAGTTCGATTATATGTTCCAAATCCGCTGCATTGTTTCAAATGCCAGCGATTTGGACATTCCCAGACCTTTTGCCGAGGCAAAAGCTTATGTGCACAGTGTGGAACTGAAGGCCACGACAGTAGTGAATGTAAAAGTACTCCACACTGTGTGAACGGCCAGGATGCCCATTTTGCCTATTCTCGGAAATTCCCTGCATGGCAAAGAGAAAAAGAAATTCAACGCCTAAAAACAGTTAACAACATACCTTACCCAGAGGCTCGGCGCATGGTCACTCAAAGTGCATCATTACAACAAAAAACATTTGCTTCTGTTTTGAAGTCTACAAAGACATGTGAGGTTCAGACAGAAATTTCCGTTTCACCAAATGAATCTTTCACTCGCCATGCTAGATGCTTGTTAACTCAATCTACAGATACAGAAGTAAAGGAGAATATAAAGAAAAAAAACACCCCTACCTAAAGCAGGGATAGTAACCAGAAATGTGGGTTCTAAAAAAGCTAATAAGAATTCACTGAACAAACAAAAATTAAAATCAGCCCTCTCTAAATCTAAAAGATGAGAGACTCAGTCTATGAGTGAGTTTTTTGAATTTTCTGATGAAGAGAGTAATTCTGAGGTTACAAAACCAAAGTCACCTCCAAAAGAGAGATCCCCGGTTTAATTAAAGAGGGATACCCTCGCAAAGAATTTTACCTTAAACACACAATGGATAATAAAATAATTTAATGGAACTGTCGTGGTTTCCGCAACAACTTCTCTGACGTTAAACACCTGACATACTCTACCTCACCCCTCGATGTGGGTTCCTGTTCGTGGTGAGGGGACCTCCCAGAGATGGTTTAGAAACTCTTCTTTACCATCCCTGGGATCTGAACGCCCATCCACGTGTTTGCCGTGCGTGGTTACCCGTATGCCGGAAAAGGGGATCCTGGTAGTTGAGGGGCAACATAACGTCCTTAACACACTGCTTTGGCCCCTGCTTCGGATAAACGGGAGGCTCAAATCATGCCTTCTTTGAGTCAATCGGCTGGTCGTTGAGTCATTGTTGACCTCGGCTTGGAGTCAATTGATCGATGCAGACCGGGTGGACACATCAGACAAGATGTGCTTTTCTTGACTGCATTGTGAGGGTATAGCTCCTGGGAAACCTTGGTGTGACGGTCTATGGGAATCTCCCATGTGACGGCATCTTCTTGTTGGGCCCCATGGTTGGTGGGGTCACCGGGAGCTGAATAATAATTTTTCAATATGGATTCACTAAAATCTAAAACACCATGTACCAATGCATCACCATCAAGCGATTTTATTTCCACCAACCAACCAGCCTACTTTATTGTTCATGCTACGGGAGAAACATCTCTGTCGAAATGTTCTACTTTTCTAATACAAAAATTATTTGAATCAACCATTGGGCATCTTAAAAAAATCCAAAAATTGAGGTCAAGAGATTTACTTGTAGAGGCAGCCTCTCCTCAACAATCAGCAAAGCTTTTAAAAACTTAATCTCTAGGAGACATAAATGTCACCATCACACCACACACAAGTTTGAACTTGTCACGTGGTGTGATATCTGAGATCGGTCTGATGTCTGAAGATGAATCAGATATGTAGATCAATCTTTCAGATCAAGGTGTTACTGCTGTTTGACGCATCTCCATTCGTCGTGATGGCAAGTTGATATTAACCAAACATCTCATTTTCACTTTTAGAAAGCCAACATTACCATCATTTGTTACTGCAGGATACCTGCGCTGCCCAGTTCGACCATACATTCCAAACCCGCTGCGCTGCTTCAAATGCCAGCGGTTTGGACATTCTCAAACATCCTGTCGAGGAAAGAGCATATGTGCACAGTGTGGGATTGAAGGTCACGAGAGTACTGATTGTAAAAGTACTTCATGCTGTGTGAATTGCAAAGATGCCCATCCTGCCTACTCCTGGAAATGCCCTGCATGGCAGAGAGAGAAAGAGGTTCAGCGGGTAAAAACTGTCAACAATTTATCTTACCTAGAGGCTTGTCGCATGGTCACTTCAAGTGCACCAGTGAAACAGAAAACATTTGCTGCTGTTTTGAAGTGCACAAACACACGTGGGGTTCAGACAGACATTTTTGTTTCATTAAATGAATCTTTCACTTGCCATGCTAGATGTTTATTAACTCAATCCAAAGAAACAGAAGAAAAGGAGAGTATAAAGAAAAGAACACTGCTACCTAAAGCAGGGGTAGTAACCAGAAATGTGGGTTTAAAAAAAGCTAATAAGAACCCACTCAACAAACAAAAATTAAAATCAGCCTTGTCTAAATCTAAAAGATCAGAGAGACAGTCTATGAGAGAGTTCTCCGACTTCTCAGATGAGGAGACTAATAAGGTGGTTACACCACCAAACTCACTTCCAAAAGGCAAATCGGCTGTAAAATTAAAGAGGGATACCTTTACAAAGAATGCTGCCTCAAACACATAATGGATTATAAAATAATCCAATGGAACTGTCGTGGTTTTCGCAACAACTTTTCTGACATTAAACACCTGACATCGTCTACTCTGTCTCTCTGCGTGGCACTCCAGGAAACACATTTGAAATCTGGAGAAAGAATTTCTTTAAAAGGATTCGATCTCTACCGTAAAGATGATGACAGCCACACCCGCGCCAGTGGAGGTGTGGCTGTACTGGTTTCAAACCGCATCCCGTCTTTACCGGTACAAATAACAACAGAGCTGCAAGCCGTGGCAGTCAGAATTTCAATCGGCGTTACTGTCGCAGTTTGTTCCATATACTTGCCACCAGATGTCAGAGTCAATGATGATGAATTGGATGACTTGGTTGAACAGCTGCCAACTCCATTTCTTTTACTCGGTGATTTCAATGGTCACAATCCAATGTGGGGCAGTCCCGACATCAATCGTCGTGGCAGGGCCATTGAGAGATTTATAGGCAATCACCAACTGTATATATTTAATACCGGAGAAGTGACATACTTCCATGCCCCAACAAGAACATTCACTGCCATTGATTTATCATTAGCCAGTCCGAACTTGTTTTCAGCATTTACATGGGGGGTTGGATCTAATCCACTCTCTAGTGACCACTTCCCAATATTTTTAGAATTTCGAGGCAGAGAAAGCTGTGAAACAGCTTGTCCTCCACACTGGAAACTAGAAACAGCAGATTGGCCTGCATTTTCTTTTTTGGCTAAAATCACTGAGGAAATGGTCAATACTGCTGATATCAATGATGCAGTTGAAGCCGTCACATCGACTATTATTCAGGCAGCTGAAAAAACAATGGGGATAACATCAACCAGATATCCAAAGCATCCGACACCATGGTGGGATCAGAATTGCGAGGCAGCATTTAAAAAGCAAAAGAAAGCATGGGGGATTTTCAGAAGATACCCCACTGCTGAGAATTTGATTGCTTTTAAAAAAGCAAAGGCAAATGCCAGGAAAATGAGGAGGCAAAGCCAAAGGGATTTTTGGAGGAAGTATGTATCTAGCATAACATCTTCCACCAGCTCAAAGGCAGTCTGGGATAAAATTCATAAAATTAATGGGAAATATGCTTCTCATTTTCTGTCTATGTTGGAAAATAATGGCACAATAATCAGTGATATACAAGGTATTGCTGATTTGTTGGGTGAGACGTTTTCGGCTTCATCCAGCAATATGATGTAAGCGAGGAATTTTCAGGTTTATAAAGCTCAAAGTGAAAAACAGTACTTAAACTTTCACTCCTCATCTAATGAGGAATATAATGTGCCATTCACCAGAATCGAATTACATAGAGCGATGTCTCGCTTGGGGAATATTACTGTAGGCCCGGATAAAATCCACTACAGCATGATTAAAAACTTGTCAGACAATTCCCTTTGTAATCTTTTGAATCTGTTTAACAGAATATGGACAGAACATATTTTCCCTGACTCTTGGAGGCTATCAATCATTATTCCCATTCCCAATCCAGGTAAAGACTGCAAGAGTTTCTCTAATTACAGACCAATCTCTCTTACGAGTTGTCTCTGTAAACTCTTTGAGAGAATGGTAAACGGACGTTTGATGTTCCTCCTAGAGGAAAAGAACTACTTTTCACCACATCAGAGTGGATTTCGTAGGAACAGGAGTACCACGGACAATTTAGTAAAGCTTGAGGCATCCATACGCGAAGCGTTTGTTAGACGACAGCACTTAGTGTCTGTGTTTTTCGATATAGAGAAGGCCTATGATCGCTGCTGGCGATACGGAATACTTCGTGATCTGCACGAATTCGGATTGCGGGGTAATTTGTTAACTTTCATAAAAAACTTTTTACGGAATCGAAGATTCCAAGTCAGGATGGGCACAACTTCATCTAGGCCTTACACACAAGAAGAAGGTGTTCCTCAAGGTTCTATTTTGAGTGTGATTCTGTATCTAATTAAAATTAACAGCATAGCTAAATGTCTCCCTTCCAGTGTGAAACACTCTCTGTATGTGGATGACTTTCAGATCTCCTGCCAGTCTAGTAATATGAGTTTTATTGAGAGACAACTACAAACCTCCCTAAATCGCATAGACAATTGGTCCAAGACCAATGGTTTCAGCTTTAACGTAGAGAAGACGTCGTGCATTCACTTTTGCCGAAGGCGTGGTTTGCACCTGGACCCTGAAATTTACGTAAATGGGGTTAAAATCCCAATGGTCAACGAAGCAAAATTTTTGGGTGTCGTGTTTGACCATAAATTGACGTTCTTACCACACTTGCGCAATTTGAAGAGTAGATTTTTAAAATCTCTGAACCTTTTAAAGGTATTATGCTGCTTATTCTGGGGAGCAGAAAAATGTTCAATGCTCAGAATATATAGAGCCCTTGTTCGCTCTAAGCTTGATTATGGATGTATCGTGTATGGCTCTGCGCGAGAATCTACTCTTCGGATGCTGGATCAAATCCACCATCAAGCATTGCGTTTGTGCACTCGTGCGTTTCGAACTTCTCCTGTCCAAAGTTTGTACGTAGATGCTTATGAGCCCCCACTACTTCTCAGGAGAGAGCAGTTGTTTTAGTTTTATTACGTTAAACAGAAATCTCTGGCTAAACCTTCAGTTTATTGTAGAGTATCAGATACTCAGCTGAAAAGATTATATACAGCTCGCCGAAATTGTGTCCCTACATTTGACATTAGAATGGAGAATGTAAGCAGCACGATTAACCTGGACACAAGCAACATTTCACAGGTTGAGGTCAATAATATATCATTTTGGTCAACTCCTGCGATAAATGTTGACTTTAGCTTAAAGCAGTTTCCTAAGGAATCCACCCTGGACTACATCTATAGGCAGCACTTTGCAGAAATTCAACACCACGACAGGAATTTAATTTGTATTTATACTGATGGATCGAAATCGGTTGATTACGTTGGCTCAGCCTTTGTCTGCCAGGATGAGATTGTGGCAGAACAAATTGCATCGAATTCTTCCATCTTTAATGCAGAGGTGCAGGCTATTTACCTAGCCTTAAAATATGTAATTAGGAAAGGTCATCGTTGCTGTGTTATTTACACTGACTCAGTTAGTGCACTTCAGGCTTTGATCTCACATGAACCTAGTTTTCACTCTATAGTGATTAAAATTCGCAACCTGTTTTGCCATTTTATTGCAAGTAATATTTTTGTAAAATTCTGTTGGGTCCCAGGCCATGTAGGTATAAGAGGGAATGAAGAAGCTGATGCAGCTGCAAAGTCAGCAGGTCCTTCTCAGCATACAATGTTTATTGAAGGAGGTGACTTGAAGCTGGTCGTTAAAAAACGACTAGCAGAGAGATGGCAAAATGTGTGGAAAGAACAAGTCCACAATAAACTTTACGAGATCAAACCTATAGTAGAAAATTGGACACACAAGAAACAGTTCGATAGGAGATCTGAAGTTATTCTTACTCGTCTGAGAATTGGACATACTCGGGTTACTCATCAATACCTTTTGAAGGGTGATGACCAGCCAGTATGCCAGTATTGCATTTGTACTTTAAGTGTTAAACATATACTTTGCAACTGTGTTGCTTTTGACCAGAGTCGCAGACAGCATTTTGGAAATGCAACTTTGAGAGAGATTTTGGGCCAGAGGCCAAATCTTGATAAGATACTGAACTTTTTGAAAGTTATAAATATTAATAGAGAGATTTAAGTTAACTAATTTATTTATTTATTATATATTTATATTTGTGTTTTTCTGTTTGTTTGTGTTTTTGTGTTGTATTGACGCTTTGTGATATATATATTTAGCTTTGTTTAATTTTATCGTTTGTCATGGCGCAGCATAGCCTGTATGGCTCTTTGCCAAAAAACTAGAACTAACTAACTAACTAACTACTCTACCTCATCTTTCTGCGTGGCACTCCAGGAAACACATCTAAAACCTGGAGAAAGAATTTTTTTAAAAGGATTCGATATTTACCGTAAAGATGACGACAGCCACACTTGCGCCAGTGGAGGTGTGGCTGTACTGGTTTCAAACCGCATCTAGTCTTTTCCGGTACAAATAACAATAGAGCTGCAAGCTGTGGCAGTCAGAATATCTATGGGCGTCACTGTCACAGTTTGTTCCATATACTTGTCACCAGATGTCAGAGTCAATGACGATGAATTGGATGCATTGGTTGAACAGCTGCCAACTCCTTTCTTTTTACTTGGTGATTTGAATGGTCACAATCCAATGTGGGGCAGTCACAATATCAATTGTCGAGGCAGGGCCATTGAAAGATTCATAGGTAATCACCAACTATATTTATTTAATACTGGAGAAGTGACATACTTCCACACCCCAACAAGAACATTCACTGCCATTGATCTATCATTAGCAATTCCAAATCTGTTTTCAGCATTTATATGGGAAGTTGGATCTAATCCACTTTCCAGTGACCACTTCCCAATATTTCTAAAATACCAAGGCAGAGAAAGCTGTGAAACAGCTTGTCCACCACGCTGGAAACTTGAAACGGCACATTGGCCTGCTTTTTCCTCTTTGGCTAACGTCACTGAGGAAATGGTCAATACTGCTGATATCAATGATGCAGTCGAAGTTGTCACTTCCAGTATTATTTAGGCAGCCGAAAAAACAATGGGGAAAACGTCAACCAGATATCCAAAACATTTGAAATTATGGTGGGATCAGAATTGCGAGGCAGCATTTAAAAAGCAAAAGAAAGCATGGGGGATTTTCAGAAGATATTCAACTGCTGAGAATTTGATAGCTTTTAAAAACGCAAAGGCAAATGCCAGAAAAATAAGGAGGCAAAGCCAAAGGGATTCCTGGAGGAAGTATGTTTCTTGCATAACATCTTCTACCAGCTCAAAAGCAGTCTGGGATAAAATCCATAAAATTAATGGGAAATATGCTTCTCACTCTCTGTCCATGCTGGAAAATAATGGCACAATAATCAGTGACATAAAAGGTATTGCTGATTTGTTGGGTGAAACATTTTCGTCCTCATCCAGCAATATTATGTATACAACAAATTTCCATGCTTATAAAGTCCAAAGTGAAAAACAATATCTAAACTTCCACTCTCCATCTAATGAGGAATATAATGTGCCATTCAGCAGATTAGAACTATGTACAGCAATCTTTCGCTCGGGGAATACTGCTGTAGGCTTGGATAAAATCCATTACAGCATGATTAAAAATCTGTCAGACAATTCCCTTAGTAACCTTCTGAATCTGTTCAACAGAATATGGACAGAACATACTTTTCCTGACTTTTGGAGGCTATCTATCATAATTCCCATTCCCAAGCCAGGTAAAGACTGCAAGAATTCCTCTAATTATAGACCAATTTCTCTGACTAGTTGTCTCTGCAAACTTTTCGAGAGAATGGTAAACAGACGCCTGATGTTTCTCCTAGAGGAAAAAAACTACTTTTCACCACATCAGAGTGGATTTCGTAGGAACAGAAGTACCACAGACAATCTAGTAAATTTTGAAACATCTATACGCGAAGCGTTTGTAAGACGACAGCACTTAGTGTCTGTGTTTTTCGATATAGAGAAGGCTTATGATCGCTGCTGGCGATATGGAATACTCTGTGATCTGCATGAATTTGGACTGCAAGGTAATCTGCCAATTTTTATAAAAAAACTTTTTGCAGAATCGAAGATTCCAAGTTAGGATGGGCAACACTTTGTCTAGGCCTTTTACACAAGAAGAGGGTGTTCCTCAAGGTTCTATTCTGAGTGTGACTCTGTTTCTAATCAAAATTAATAGCATAGCTAAGTGTCTTCCTCCCAGTGTGAAACACTTATTGTATGTGGATGACTTTCAGATCTTCTGTCAGTCTACTAACATGAGTTTTATTGAAAGACAACTGCAAACCTCCCTAAATCGCATAGACAATTGGTCCAAGATCAATGGTTTTACTTTTAATGCAGAGAAGATTTCGTGCATCCACTTTTGCTGAAGGCGTGGTTTGCACCTGGACCCTGAAATTCACCTAAAGGGGATTAAAATTTCAATGGTCAATGAAGCAAAATTGTTGGGTGTTGTGTTTGACTAACCTAACTATCTTTCAGGAGAGAGCAGTTGTCTTAGTTTTATTACGTTAAACAGAAATCTCTGGCTAAACCTTCAGTTTATTGTAGAGTATCAGATACTCAGCTGAAAAGATTATTTACAGCTCGCTTATGTTGTGTCCCTACATTTGACATTAGAATGGAGAATGTAAGCAGCACGATTGACCTGGACACAAGCAACATTTCACAGGCCGAGGTCGATAATATATCACCTTGGTCAACTCCTGTGATTAATGTTGACTTTAGCTTAAAGCAGTTTCCTAAGGAATCCACCCCGGACTACATCTATAGGCAGCACTTTGCAGAAATTCAACACCACGACAGGAATTTAATTCCTATTTATACTGATGGATCGAAATCGGTTGATTACGTTGGCTCAGCCTTTGTCTGCTAGGATGACATCGTGGCAGAACAAATTGCATTGAATTCTTTCATCTTTACTGCAGAGTTGCAGGCTATTTATCTAGCCTTAAAATATATAATTAGTAAAGGTCATCGTCGCTGTGTTATTTACACTGACTCAGTTAGTGCACTTTAGGCTTTTATCTCACATGAACCTAGTTCTCACTCTATAGTGATTAAAATTCGCAAACTGTTTTGCCATCTTACTGCAAGTAATATTTTTGTAAAATTTTGTTGGGTCCCAGGCCATGTAGGTATAAAAGGGAATGAAGCAGCTGATGCAGCTGCAAAGTCAGCAAGTCCTTCTCAGCATACAATGTTTATCGAAGGAGGTGACTTGAAGCTAGTCGTTAAAAAACGACTAACAGAGAGATGGCAAAATGTGTGGAATGAACAAGTCCACAATAAACTTTTCGAGATCAAACCTATCATAGAAAATTGGACACACAACAGTATGATAGGAGATCTGAAGTCATTCTTACTCGCCTGAGAATTGGACATACTTGGCTTACTCATCAATACCTTTTGAAGGGTGATGACCAGCCAGTATGCCAGTATTGCATTTGTACTTTAAGTGTTAAACATATACTTTGCAACTGTGTTGCTTTTTACCAGAGTTGCAGACAGCATTTTGGAAATGCAACTTTGAGAGAGATTTTGGGCCAGAGGCCAAATCTTGATAAGATACTGAACTTTTTGAAAGTTATAAATATTAATAGAGAGATTTAAGTTAACTAATTTATTTATTTATTTATTTATTTATTATATATTTATATTTGTGTTGTTCTGTTTGTTTGTGTTTTTGTGTTGTATTGACGCCTTGTGATATATATATTTAGCTTTGTTTAATTTTACCATTTGTCATGGCGCAGTATAGCCTGTATGGCTCTTGTGCCAAAAAACTAGAACTAACTAACTAACTGAAAGGATTCGTTGGCAGCATTTTGGAAATGCAAGTTTTAAAGAGATTTTGGGCCAGAGGCTAAATGTTGATAAATTACTGAACTTTATAAAAGTTACAAATATTTATAAACAGATTTAGTTGTTTGTTTGTTTATTTTATATTTACACTTTGTTACTATATACATTTTAATTGTTATTTATTTTTGTTATCGGTTCTATGTTTTTTGTTTTTTTTCTGTTTTATTTTGTTCTATTTTATTCTATTTATTATTGTTATTTATTTATGTATTTATTTATACCATGTGTTGTGGCGCAGCTTGGCCTGTGTTGCCTTTGTGCCAAAAAACTATTAACAACCAACCAACTAACCAATCGTTAAAAAACAACTAGCTGAGAGATTGCAAAATGTGTGGAACTCACAAGTCCACAATAAATTACATGAGATCAAACCTATGATAGAAAATTGGACACAGAAAAATCCCTATGACAGGAGAAGTGAGGTTATTCTTACTTGTTTTAGAATTGGGCATACTCGACTGACACGCCAATATTTTTTGAAGGGTCATGACCAGCTTGTATGTCAGTATTGCAACTGTTTTCTAAGTGTAAAACACATTTTGTTCGATTTCTCTGCATTTGAGACGAGACGTAGACAATGTTTTGGAAATTCACATCTGACTGAGGTTTTGGGCCATAGGCTAAATCTTGACAATTTAGTAGATTTTTTGAAAATTACTAATATGTATAGAGAGATTTAATTATTTATTTACTTTTAACTTCTATATATATATTGTTGTTTGTTTATTTTAATTGTTGTATATACTTTTTATTTTTTGTTTTTATTTTATATATTATATATATTAATTTATACGAATTGACTATTTGTTTTGGCGCAGCTTTTTTATATATGCTGTTGTGCAATAAAAAAACACCAACCAACCATTGTGACCACAGTATATGCCTTGCCAAATTTTGAGAAGTTGTGCTTGTTTGCCTGGGGCTTGGCAGCTGTGTAAGTGAAAAAGCCCAGGCAGTAGTGGGAAGTGGAGTCGCACAGCGTCGAAAGCTTCACTTTTCTTTTATGGTGTTTTTTATTGGGCATGTACTGTAGTAACCTGCTGCTACAGATCTTGGTACTTATCAATGTTTAGTCGACAGATATTTCTCTGTGTGGTGTATAATATTGTCAGAACACCCTGTTTGCATGATCCTCCAAAGATTGACAATTTGCTCGAGGATGATAACCTGGTTTTCCTCTGCCAGGCAACTTAGTATTGTTGACGAGATGGAAGAATCGAAGCAAGTGACAAAAGCGGTGCTTAGAAAACATTTGTCCATATTATGGAGTTACTGTGTATTTAGAAGTGGCCCAGTATTTTGCAATTTTATCTTTTTGGTTAGTCCTATCGTAAAAACAACAGCTAGAAAACACTTTATTTCATTAATTGTAATTTTTTTAAAATTTTGGAGATATGTGGGCACCTCCCCCATGCCATTTATGACTTGCTTTGCATACTTGTTTGATTCTGCTGCCATAAGAGAAAGCAAATACACAGTGAAGAATAAGTTGGAGTAATCGATTGGCTGAGAATCAGCCGAAGGCATATTTTTGGGGCCAGGTAGTTTCAGGAAAGGGAAAGGATTGGGCAGAGATTGTTCTGGTTGCAGAACCTCATGGTATTTATCTTCCAACTCATCATCAGAATTTGGGGCATCATCGGAATTAGGAAAAACCTGACGAGAGCAGGTTCCGGGCCGTGCCGACGTCGTTCCGGGATGTGCCGACGTTGTTTCGGGTTGTGCCGACGTTGTTCCAGGCCGAGCAGGTCCTACCGGTGTGCCAAACGTTACCGGTGCGTCAAATGTGACCTGCTCGACAAAATGAACCGGCGTTTCAAAAGTTAAAACATCAGGAACAACAAAAGTGTCCGGATCGTCGGCGGATTCCTGAAGATTGGCGGAGCATTCCTGAGGATCGGTGGTGGATTCCTGAGGATCGGCTGTCGATTCCTCTGGATTAACGGCAAAGCTTTGATCATCAGAATATTCAGATTTCAAATCTGAAATGTCTACATCATTTAGATCATTCTCAGACTCCTCAAAAAGAGAGTCATAAGAGTGATCTAAATAATCAGACATTTCTGATTCCTTTAATTTTTTATTTTTGGTAGTTATTTTGGAAATCTAATTTCAAATAGAAGCTGCATGTTACAATTGAGAATACAAGTAAAAAAGAAAAATTAAGAAAAATAAAATGATAATACTGTACTAATAAAAAAAATAAGACTAGAATATTAAATATATTTATTTATATAAAGTTTATATTACTGCTCTATATCTTAAGACATTGGAGCTAATTTTCAAAAATTAAATTGCATATTTTATGAAAATAATTTAACTATCAAATTGTTAAAATATAAATTGTTTTAATATTGTTTATTGCATTTGGTCATGAATTTATGTTTTTAATATTAATACATATAAATTTATAATACACATTTACAAAATGATGATGATATATTACAGTACATGTATTAAACTTTATCTTGACTTATTTTCAATAAATACAATAAAAACAAAGACAAAAATAGAATTACTTGCATATAGGATGAAGTGAGTTTAAAGATCAAAATAAAGAAAATTATTTTTATCAATACAATTGTAATTTTATTATGTTTAATTACAAATAAAATATTATCAAATGCATATAAATGCACACATTGTCCCACAAAAATTACTGGCATTTCAAACAAAGGAAAAATTTTGTAAAATTGACAACATAATTTGTTCACGTAACGCTGAACAATCGGGAACCCTTTCTTGCCAATTGTTAGCAGTCAAATCCACACTTATGAGTTTTTCTGAATTCTGTTTTCCAAATAATTATCTAATTTCATGTGGGAACAGTTATAAGTTTAAAACTGGTTCCTGTGTGATTTTTGGATCAATCTGGAACTTATTTCAATCTGGAATTTAATTCAAAAGCTTTGCTTTTCCTATTGCTATTTGTCTTTACTCCTGACAATATACAACAATGATTCAAACAACCCAGATAAAATACTTATGTTTATAAAAACAAAGGGGTATAAGCATTTGGTAAAATATGCAAATACATTGTTTACAAAAATTACTTGCAAAATGCAATGAATCTTTCACTCGCCTGTATAGGACAACCTAGGAATTTGAATGTGCGATAAATGAATAAAAACCTCATTTTGTATGCAAGTAAATATGGTATATATTTAAAATAAATATTTTAAAATATAAGTTTAAATGTAAAAAGTATATTTACGCATCCATTTTAAGTGATAAAGTATTGAATAAAAGAAATCTATTTACATAGTTTTTTATGTTAATTACAAACATTGACTACTTATTTATCATTAATTTAATATCAAATTTCTATCATTAATTGTATTTAAATATGTTTACACTATTTTTTTATGTTTTTAATTTTGCAATTATATAATTTAGTTACCGGATAATTTAATAAATAATTAGATTAAAAATTAAATATTATAATTTATTGTAATTATTGTATTGAACAGTCCACAAAGATATTTTTTTGTAGTTTTAGGCCCTTTACTATTCAGAGCACAAAAAGGCCATAGAATGTTATGTAGACAAGTGTGTCTGTGTTGGTTAGTAGAAGGGGTCCCAAGAAAGGCTCATATGAAAAGCTAGTCCCTTGTGTGGGCTCATAAATTTACATGTCTTTGTTATGTTTTTATTTTTTATTCTGCATGCTGTGTTTATGTTGTGCTATTTGAACTTACCAATATTGTTTGACGAACAAAGAAGAAAAACAGTTGATAGAAAAGTTGCAACTTGCATTTCATAACCAATTAGACCTAACCAAATTTTCTGAGTTACTAAAAACTACTGAGGAAAAGAAAGCAGCAGTGAGCAATTTAGCGATAACAATTTCCAGCAATTTTGAATAAGAATTTTGACAGGGTAGAATTACTACACCCCATAGGGGTAAAGCAGTAGCCTTCCAGGAGGACTTCAAGGAAAGTAGGCCCCTATTTGGGGTAAAAAAGGTTGAGGAAACCCAGAAAACTCCACCTGGCCAGCTAGGGAAAAACCAAAAAAAAGTATCTTTTGCAAAATAAATTAAATAATATATTAAACTCATTTGAAATATCAGACTTTTTGTTTTAAGATAATATCCAAGACTGGAAATATGGTTATACTTTGAGAAATTGCAGATTCCAGTAACATTTTATAAATATAGGCCAAGCCAGCCTAATTTCTAGTAATTACCATCCTTGGTATCTAAAAATACTAAAAATCCCATTCTCAACCTTATACGAATAAACCAATAAATTTCAATGTGAAAAGACTAGTAGCACAACTATGACTCAATAAATATTCTTTCTTCATTGGTAACATGTATATTGATCTTTCAGGCAATCAATGCACATAGTGTAAAACGATGACTTCTTGATTCACTATTTATTACAGAAGTGTCAAGGACTTGCAAATATACAACTCATTTAATATCATGCAAATACTCCAATGTAATCAATCTCACAATTTCAGAAATACCCTAAATAACTTTAACAAAAAAGATCTTTATAATCTATACAGTTACTTCACCAGGATTGTAAAAACACTGAAAATCTAAGATAATAAATTCAATGTGTATTAATATTGTAAAATTTGACTATCTCTATATAGCTACTTTTATTAAAACTGTTTTTTTGTTTATGTCAATAACAGGTTGATACAAAAGTTTTTGCATAATAATTGTATAAATTTTCTAACCTATTAACTGTTCCAATATTTGTAAACTTCTAACTAAATCGTGTGCAACCCCCTGCAACAGGGATAATTTCCTTTTTTTGCAAATAAAGATTTATTGATTATATTATGTATCTACTAATGAGGCCAGCAAATGGCAAAATACATTTGTATAAAAAAGTATAAATAAATGATTAAGTATCTGTTATTTGGTTTCTTTTGCCATAGAAATCTCTTGAAATTGGATAGAATGAGTCTTGCTTATTTTCTAAAGATACTTTATTTTTAGATTTATATTTTTTAAGGAAGTGTAATTATTTAATTTAAAGTTTTTATTAATTTGTTATTTTGCATTTTATCTCATATAAATGTTGTGTGAAATTCATCAAACATATAATTTAATGACTATTGAAAATTAATAAAAAATACTTTTTATATAAGTTTTAATTTTAATAATTTATAATTACTATTAGAATTTCATTCAAAACTTTTATTTTAAAAATAATTTTAAACAAATATATATTTTAAAAGTTTACTTAATATTATAAAAGATTAAAGATAAGAATTAAATAATATATTAATATTACTGACTAAATTGCATTATGATTTAATGCAAATGATTCAATTAATAAAAGTTGTTAACAATTTATGATTTTTATTTATTTATAATTTTCAGTTCTTACTGTGAAATTAATTTATAAATGAGATTTGAAGCTGACTATGAAAAGTTTTCAGATGCAATTTGACATAGCCTGGAATTCAAAAAGTTTATTCCATTTATAATGTTCAAACTTGCTATATATTTGTTAGTGTGTTTTACTAACTATGTTATATTTTTGTAAAGATATTTCTTACATTAATTAGTTGCAGTGTCATTGAATTTATTAATATTTTATAAGTAAATATTTTGATTTACAATTGAACATATTTTTACTTTTTTAAAATAGAGAAATCAAGATTTTTTTTCTGTCTGAGAAAAGCTAAAAGAATTGCTTGTACATTACGGAAAGTGTTAATAATTTGAAAGTAAATAAATGATGACAACTTCTGAAGCAGAATATTGTTTATTCTAATCATTATCAATAAAAAGTGCTTTGCTCATCATTTAAATTAGTATATTTTGTAATCATTAAAGTGTACAATTTATAGTTATTAACAAAAAATACTCAAAGTGTGTAATTACTGACTTATAAATAATAATCTTATAATTTGAAAAATATAATTGAAATTAAAAAGTATTCAATTAGTTAAGAATTTTGAATAAGAACTAAGAAAAACTTAAAATGAAAATTTACCTGAGAATTATAATTGATGATTTTGATGTTTTATAATGAATCTGATTCAGGTTTATAATGAATCTGAAATTAACAATGAAAATGAATTATAAACAGCAGTACAGCAAGAAGACTGAATCAGGTTATACACTTAGTGTAAGCTAGTAACATAGCATTTATATATTTTATAAAAATTAATATTAAATTTTATGTCAACATTCTGTTTTTTTATCATTAGCAATCATAAAATTCTTAGTTTGCTTTTCTCTATACACTAATGGTCTAAAAATCGTAAGTACCGAAAATACTGGCAGTCAATTATCAAAAAATAAAAGTTCAAGCATTAAAGGGTTAAAGAAAAATAATAGTTTTATGTTCACTGAAATTTTTCAAAGGTGGTATGATTATTATTAGTATATAATTACTCTGATCGATAATTTATTCTTGAATAAATTATCAGATGTATATTTGAAAATTATAGTGAAATATCATGCATATTTGTTAAGAATGGCTCTTTTTGTTTAAACTATTTGAATTTTTTTTTACAAAAATTGACTTAAGTATAACTTATTTTAAAAAAATGATTTAGGATAAATTGAAGTACTGTTCTACTCTCTACTGACACCGGGATTTATAAACTACAACTCGAAAACAAACCTGTTACCGGTGTTCCTTACGGATAAATTGATTAATCACTAATAAAAAAGTAGTATATACCTGAAGACTCAGGATTAAATTTCAAATGTATAAATTTTTGTGGGATGATATATTGCAGTAAATTGAAAAAATTTAACTAGAAATTTACAACCACTACATTTAAGTAAAAATCAAAGTTTTAGCTTAGCAACTCAAATTCATGATCCTATCTGTTATGCAATGATAATTCTTGACAACAAAAATATTTCACAAATTTTATAATGGAAAAATTGTTATTAAAGATTTTTTTATCAGAATTAAAATTAAAATCTGAAAATATTACTTCAATATATAGAAAGAAATATTCCAATTTTTATTTTATCTGTTATGTGAATTCCTGTTTGTGGTGAGGGGACCTCCCAGAGATGGTTTAGTAACTTTTTTTTACCATCCCTGGGATCTGAACGCCCACTCACGTGTTTGCCGTGCGTGGTGTCCTGTATGCCGGAAAGGGGGATCCTGGTAGTTGAGGGGCAACATAACGTCCCCAACACACTGCTTTGGCCCCTGCTTCGGATAAACGGGAGGCTCAAATCAGGCTCCGTTTGAGTCAATCGGCTGGTCGTTGAGTCATTGTTGACCTCGGCCTGGAGTCAACCGATCGATGCAGACCAAGCAGACACGTCAGACATGATGTGCTCTTCTTGACTGCATTGTGAGGGTATAGCTCCTGGGAAACCCTGGTGTGACGGTTTATGGGAGTCTCCTATGTGACGGCATCCTTTTCTTGGGCCCCATGGTGGGTGGGGTCACTAGGAGCTGAATATATATTCTTAAATATGGATAATAAAACCACAAAACAAGTGACCAAAGACCAGGCCTCCAGCCACCCTGCTTACTTAATAGTGCATGCGACTGGAGAAAAACCTCTATCTAAAGCATCTCCATTCTTGATTCAAAACTTGTTTGAATCAACTATTGGACAATTGAAAAAAATACAAAAATTAAGATCGGGAGATTTACTGGTGGAAACAGCTTCGCCACAACAATCAGCAAAACTTCTGCAAACAAAGACTCTGGGAGAAATGGAAGTCACTGTCACACCACATGGAAGCCTAAACTCATCACGTGGTGTGATATCTGAAATTGATCTGATGTCGGAAGATGAATCAGACATTCAGATCGGTCTTTCAGATCAAGGTGTCGTTGCTGTCCGGCTCATTTCCATTTGTAGAGATGGCAAGTTGATACCAACCAAACACTTGATACTTACTTTCAACAAGCCAACATTGCCATCCTTCATTACAGCAGGATACCTACGTTGCTCAGTTCGTCCATATATCCCAAACCCGCTGCGTTGTTTCAAATGCCAGCAGTTTGGACACTCACAAACATCCTGTCGCGGGAAAAGCGTATGTGCACAGTGTGGGACTGAAGGTCACGAGAGTACCGAATGTAAAAGTACCCCATGCTGTGTGAACTGCAAAGATGCCCATCCTGCATACTCTTGGAAATGCCCTTCATGGCAGAGAGAAAAAGAAATACAGCGTGTAAAAACAGTAAACAACTTACCCTACCCAGAGGCACGTCGCATGGTCACTTCAAGTGCACCACTGAAACAAAAAACATTTGCTGCTGCTCTGAAATCCACAAAGACATGTGAAGTTCAGACAGACATTTCTGTTTCCCCAAAGGAATCTCTCACTCGCCATGCAAAATGTTTACTGATCCCATCAAAAGACAATACAAAACAAAAAACATCCCTACCTAAAACAGGTGATAACGAGAAACCTGAATTCTAAAAAGTCTAGTAAGAACCCATTAAACAAACAGAGTGAAAGCAGCTCTCTCTAAATTTAAAAAATCAGAGACTCAGTCTGTCAGCGAGTTCTCTGATATCTCTGATGAAGAGAATAATGTGGAGGTTACAAAACCAATGTCACCTCCAAAAGAGAGACTGCCTGTTAAATTAAAGAGGGATACGCTTGCAAAGAATGCTGTTTCAAAAACATAATGGATTATAAAATAATCCAATGGAACTGTTGTTGTTTCCGCAAGAACTTCTCTGACGTTAAACATTTGACATCATCTACCACATCTCTCTGCGTGGCACTCCAGGAAACACATCTAAAACCTGGAGAAAAAATCTCTTCAAAAAGATTCGATCTCTACCCTAAGGATGGTGATAGCCACACTTGCGCCAGTGGAGGTGTGGCTATACTGGTTTCAAACCACATCCCTTCCTTACCGGTACAAATAACAACAGAGCTGCAAGCTGTGGCAGTCAGAATTTCAATTGGCGTTACTGTCACAGTTTGTTCCATATACTTGCCACCAGATGTCAGAGTCAACAAGGACGAATTGGATGACTTGGTTGAACAACTGCCGACTCCGTTCCTTCTACTCGGTGATTTCAATGGCCACAATCGAATGTGGGGCAGTCCCGACATAAACCGTCGTGGCAGGGCCATTGAGAGATTTATAGGCAATCGCCAACTGTATTTATTTAATACTGGAGAAGTGACATACTTCCACGCCCCAACAAGAACATTTACTGCCATTGATTTGACATTAGCTAGTCCAAATCTGTTTTCAGCGTTTACATGGAAAATTGGATGTAATCCACTTTCCAGCGACCACTTCCCAATATTTTTAGAATTTCAAGGCAGAGAAAGCTGTGAAACAGCTTGTCCACCACGCTGGAAACTTGAAACGGCACATTGGCCTGCTTTTTCCTCTTTGGCTAACGTCACTGAGGAAATGGTCAATACTGCTGATATCAATGATGCAGTCGAAGTTGTCACTTCCAGTATTATTCAGGCAGCCGAAAAAACAATGGGGAAAACGTCAACCAGATATCCAAAACATTTGAAATTATGGTGGGATCAGAATTGCGAGGCAGCATTTAAAAAGCAAAAGAAAGCATGGGGGATTTTCAGAAGATATTCAACTGTTGAGAATTTGATAGCTTTTAAAAACGCAAAGGCAAATGCCAGAAAAATAAGGAGGCAAAGCCAAAGGGATTCCTGGAGGAAGTATGTTTCTTGCATAACATCTTCCACCAGCTCAAAAGCAGTCTGGGATAAAATCCATAAAATTAATGGGAAATATGCTTCTCACTCTCTGTCCATGCTGGAAAATAATGGCACAATAATCAGTGACATAAAAGGTATTGCTGATTTGTTGGGTGAAACATTTTCGTCCTCATCCAGCAATATTATGTATACAACAAATTTCCATGCTTATAAAGTCCAAAGTGAAAAACAATATCTAAACTTCCACTCTCCATCTAATGAGGAATATAATGTGCCATTCAGCAGATTAGAACTATGTACAGCAATCTTTCGCTCGGGGAATACTGCTGTAGGCTTGGATAAAATCCATTACAGCATGATTAAAAATCTGTCAGACAATTCCCTTAGTAACCTTCTGAATCTGTTCAACAGAATATGGACAGAACATACTTTTCCTGACTCTTGGAGGCTATCTATCATAATTCCCATTCCCAAGCCAGGTAAAGACTGCAAGAATTCCTCTAATTATAGACCAATTTCTCTGACTAGTTGTCTCTGCAAACTTTTCGAGAGAATGGTAAACAGACGCCTGATGTTTCTCCTAGAGGAAAAAAACTACTTTTCACCACATCAGAGTGGATTTCGTAGGAACAGAAGTACCACAGACAATCTAGTAAATTTTGAAACATCTATACGCGAAGCGTTTGTAAGACGACAGCACTTAGTGTCTGTGTTTTTCGATATAGAGAAGGCTTATGATCGCTGCTGGCGATATGGAATACTCTGTGATCTGCATGAATTTGGACTGCAAGGTAATCTGCCAATTTTTATAAAAAAACTTTTTGCAGAATCGAAGATTCCAAGTTAGGATGGGCAACATTTTGTCTAGGCCTTTTACACAAGAAGAGGGTGTTCCTCAAGGTTCTATTCTGAGTGTGACTCTGTTTCTAATCAAAATTAATAGCATAGCTAAGTGTCTTCCTCCCAGTGTGAAACACTTATTGTATGTGGATGACTTTCAGATCTTCTGTCAGTCTACTAACATGAGTTTTATTGAAAGACAACTGCAAACCTCCCTAAATCGCATAGACAATTGGTCCAAGATCAATGGTTTTACTTTTAATGCAGAGAAGATTTCGTGCATCCACTTTTGCCGAAGGCGTGGTTTGCACCTGGACCCTGAAATTCACCTAAAGGGGATTAAAATTTCAATGGTCAATGAAGCAAAATTGTTGGGTGTTGTGTTTGACTAACCTAACTATCTTTCAGGAGAGAGCAGTTGTCTTAGTTTTATTACGTTAAACAGAAATCTCTGGCTAAACCTTCAGTTTATTGTAGAGTATCAGATACTCAGCTGAAAAGATTATTTACAGCTCGCTTATGTTGTGTCCCTACATTTGACATTAGAATGGAGAATGTAAGCAGCACGATTGACCTGGACACAAGCAACATTTCACAGGCCGAGGTCGATAATATATCACCTTGGTCAACTCCTGTGATTAATGTTGACTTTAGCTTAAAGCAGTTTCCTAAAGAATCCACCCTGGACTACATCTATAGGCAGCACTTTGCAGAAATTCAACACCACGACAGGAATTTAATTTCTATTTATACTGATGGATCGAAATCGGTTGATTACGTTGGCTCAGCCTTTGTCTGCCAGGATGAGATCATGGCAGAACAGATTGCATCGAATTCTTCCATCTTTACTGCAGAGTTGCAGGCTATTTACCTAGCCTTAAAATATATAATTAGTAAAGGTCATCGTCGCTGTGTTATTTACACTGACTCAGTTAGTGCACTTTAGGCTTTGATCTCACATGAACCTAGTTTTCACTCTATAGTGATTAAAATTCGCAAACTGTTTTGCCATCTTATTGCGAGTAATATTTTTGTAAAATTTTGTTGGGTTCCAGGCCATGTAGGTATAAGAGGGAATGAAGAAGCTGACGCAGCTGCAAAGTCAGCAAGTCCTTCTCAGCATACAATGTTTATCGAAGGAGGTGACTTGAAGCTAGTCGTTAAAAAACGACTAGCAGAGAGATGGCAAAATGTGTGGAACGAACAAGTCCACAATAAACTTTACGAGATCAAACCTATAATAGAAAATTGGACACACAACAAACAGTATGACAGGAGATCCGAGGTCATTCTTACTCGTTTGAGAATTGGACACACTCGACTGACTCATCAATACCTTCTGACGGGTGATGACCAGCCTGTGTGTCAGTATTGCAATTGTACTGTAAGCGTTAAGCACATACTGAGCAATTGCACTGCCTCTGAAAGGATTCGTAGGCAGCATTTTGGAAATGCAAGTTTTAAAGAGATTTTGGGCCAGAGGCCAAATGTTGATAAATTACTGAACTTTCTAAAAGTTACAAATATTTATAAACAGATTTAGTTGTTTGTTTATTTTATTTTTACATTTTGTTACTTTATACATTTTAATTATTTATTTTTGTTATCGGTTCTATGTTTTTTGTTTTTTTTTCTGTTGTTTTATTTTGTTTTATTTTATTCTATTTATTTATGTATTTATTTATACCATGTGTTGTGGCGCAGCTTGGCCTGTGTTGCCTTTGTGCCAAAAAACTATTACCAACCAACCAACCAAAATAAAGAAGAAATACATTTTTAATGTATTTTGTCATTTGTTTCAATTAATTTAAATAATTTATTAAATGAACGACATATATGAAATATAAACTTATCGTTTTCACAAATATGAGCTGCTACATGTTTCGAATTATTTTTTTTTTTGTTTGAGTGCTTTATGGGTTAATATTTAGAAGTTCAGTTAGTTAAATCAATAAATGGTTTGGAGTTTCTATAAGAGTATTTATATAAATACTATCACGAATCAAAAATTTAATCCGGAGTCGCGAATGTATATATATATAATATTTTAATATACAATATAAAGAAAAAACTAGCAAGAAAAATAAACACAGGGTTGACAAAAGAAGACTCTTACCTTATATCTAAATGATGATAAGTTTGTAACAGGGTGTTGGAAACAACGCACAAATTGAAACTTACAATTCAAAACTGCAAAACTGCAAACCAGAAAATGGCACTTCAAGCATTCGAACTAGCAGCTTTATACGAAACTATCCACCTGGCAGAATGTGTGTACAACTTTGAACCTTCATTCGGCCACGTTTCTTTATGTTTGCTGCAAGAGATCACTGCAGCAAAGATAAAACAGCTTTTACGTTCGCTATGTGTGTAATACGATATTATGCTGTAAAAATAAAAAAGTTGAAGTGATTGTTGATAAAAATTTTATGTAAAGATTAACAAGAATTAGATTTTATAAAATGACTCTGAAAGTTATCTAAAGAATAAGAAAATTCTATATTTTAAATATAATTATACATTTATCTCTTTACTTCGTTCACATTTTCGAAAAGAGAAATGCTCAATTCTTTATATCTCTTTATTTAAATATTGTAGTTCTTTAACTAAAGCACTACATTTGGCTGTAACTGGAATTAAAGGATAGATTACGGCGTCCATGTTTTGCTCGAGCGGAAAGCGTTTCTAAACTATGATGCAGCGACGTGTAGCGATAGCTGCTTGCGATGTCATTTTCGCTACATAAAGAAACGTGGCCTTTATCTGATTGCCGATACAACTAACGACGTAATAAAAAAATAGATTTTTTATAACAAGAAACAGAATAATTAATTTTTGGATTTGTTTAATTAATTAGAATAAATGAAATCATGTAAGAATTTTTATTCTAATTTAATAAAAATTTACAAATTATAAGTTTTTAATATATTTTTCTTATATATTATTTCAAAAATTTTTATTTCTGTAGAAGTATGCCAGAACAACTGAATCAGTCGATTCTAAAAAAAACAATCAAATCGAATAATTGGCTTTTTACAACTGATTTATGCCCAACCCTAGTATGATCCTGAGACAATGTCCTAACTCTTTTTCTATGAACTATTAACCACGGGTAATTTCACAATTCAAGAGACTAAACATTCAATACAGCTCCTTTTAGTGGCCTAAATGTTCTGATATTTGACTGACATTAAGGTTTTTAGAGTAAATATTACTTTAATAGAGTATTATATTTAAATTAAATATGATGACTTTAATTTTTGTTTTTTATTAAAAATAATTTTTTAGGAGCAGTAATTCCATCTTTGGTTAGCCATTCACTGCCTAATTTTCTAGAACCATTTAAAGTTTAATTCAGTTATTTATTAACATTTTTATAAGATTTTTCCCCTTTATAAAATTCTATACATAGGATCTCTTTAGACAATAGGCTATATATATATAAAATATATTTCAAAATTATTTTGTATGGAGCATTATCTTCATATAAAAACTGTAAAAAAATTTTTTAAAAAATTGAAAATATTTAATTTAAATATAAATAAGAGTTTGAGTTTTTGAGTAATTGCAGACACTTCTGAATAGTATTGAGCAAACAAAGCAAGAATAAAAGAGGATGTTGCACTTTATTCTTTAAAAAAAGTGTCAAAGAAATGGAGAAGTCAAATTAAATTTAGTTTTAGGTATAAACAATATATCCTAACAATAATTTTATGAGACAATATAGTTATTTAATGAAACGTGACTGATACACACGATGTTTTTCGCATTGATTATTAACAAAACTTCTGCATTCTATTGGAAGTTGAAGGTTCAATTACGTGACTTGCCTCAGTTTTGTTTACTTTTAGATACGGTCAGTATGCCGTTACTGTCTATGCAATTTTCCCCGTATATCATGATACATTTTTGAAATGAAGTAAATAT